>NC_084643.1:33477495-33627495 GCF_019802595.1 Syngnathoides biaculeatus | reverse complement strand
TCATAGATTAGACTGCTGCAGTAGTTGTTCTTTCTCCTTTCAGCAGGGGGAAGCAGAGAGACACTGCGAGGAGAAAGAAGCCTACAAGAGGCGACTGGCTGACGTTGAGGCTGAGAATATTGTCAGCATCATACGCGTAACCAGCATGATATAATCATAAATACAGCCGTAATCATCAACATAAGCATAACTATAGCCATGGACCTTTCAATCTCGACCACCATCAGCGCTATTAGAATAACCATTGTCATAACCACTACTGCAACAGTAACCGTCACCACCACCATCAACAAAACAAGTCATCACCATGTTGTATGAAACGTGCTAATAGAAAAGATGCTTATGTTTTTCTGTCCTCCAGAGACTTGTGTCCAAACTGTCCAGCAAAGAGAAGGAAGTCTCCCAGCTCACAGAGTCCTTGAATTTTGAGAAGGTCTAACATAACATAATTCTTTAAAACACCTCACTAACATATCAACAATATGTAAATATGTTACAGTAAATTATTTATCTTGACAGAAAGAGTGTCCTAAGCAAGATTGTGACAAAGTGAGACTATGCTAACATTTGAATACATTCTAACTAGGCTAGACTGCAAAGCTCAACTACTACGATGCGACAGTAGACTTGTATGAATGAATGAATGAATGAATGGTTGTTGGTAGTCGGAATGGCAGCCACACCTCTGCCAAACTGGTAGCTTCAAGTCGTGAAATGCTAATGCATGCAATTGGAAGGCGTCTTTGAGTGCTTTGAAAAATGCTAAATAAGAAGTGTGCATTACTATTATTCACAAGTTTAATTACTTATTTTAATTTACTTGTGCACGACCCACCCAAAGTGAATCTGCGACCCGCCAGTAAAGAATCACGGGACTAGGCTATTAGTATGACAGATTGGACTACAACTATACCAGAGTAACATTGTACTTGACTAAACTATGGTAGAATATAAATGGACTATGCCAGATTAGACTATTACTAGACTAGATTATGTTGTAATACATTATTGATTTACTGCAATGTGATAGACCAGAATTTGATAGAGTATGTAGGACTGAAATAGACTTTAGAATGTTTATAATCCATGCTAAAATATTCTGAGACTATATTAGATTACTAGATAACATATATATGTATATATATTACTGTACTAGACCCTGCTAGACCGCACTAAATGTATAGAATTTGTGCATGTGACGTCATCGTTTTCACGGCGCCGTATTGCCGGTCAAACAGAGATGCTCGACAGTGTGGGGGACATTGAACCGGAGCAGAACATTCACAATGCCCGAGATCTGTTGTGCTGTTGGTTGTCACAACAGACTAGACAGATCTTCAAAGAGCCCATTCTATAGAATACCAGCTGAAAAGACAAGAAAAGATCGATGGATTTCGGCAATTAAGAGTGATGGATGGTGCACAACCAAATGCACACGCCTGTGTAGTGATCACTTAATTTCAGGTAGGAATTATTCTTCTCCATCTCAAATTACCAAGAAGTATTTATAATGCCAAGTTTACTCATTTGAGAACAATGCGTATTTAAAAAAAAAAAAAAAACATCTTTTGCAGAGAGGTTTACGGAGGTTAACGTGTGGCCGCAATACGCTTCCATGTACGGAGGAGACGACTCCCTGTCCTACATATTTTCCTCAATCATAGTTAATGAATGCGAGTTTGTGTAAAACCAGGGGTCATTTATTTAAACAATAGTATTTGTATTGAAAAAATCTGAGTGGGCCCATCACTATGTGGGATTTATTCCTGATTGAGAACTTTCCAGCAACGAAGTATTTGTATGCGTCCCGACTTTTATGCCCTTTCAAAATTTTCTGTGTGTAGATCCAGTTGTCCAAGACAAGCGGAAGCAGGTTAACAGTCCACTTTTTTAATCGACGAAAACATCGACTTCGGCATTAAATATGGGTCCTCTATGCCAACTGTCTCTAATTTTTCCACGTACCTTCGTTTATTATCACCTTCTAAATGTTTAAAGGTATCGAACAAAACTCTGGATGTCGTGCTATAAGACATATTTTCACTTCATGTCAACAGAATTCACTTTCAGCAATACTTTGTTAGACCGGAAATATGGTGATGTCACGTGATTTTATGACGGAGGTGCACGAGCTCTATACGAGGTCGGACTATGCTATCCTTATACCAGACGAGACTAGGATTGATTCGACCATTACTAGACTAGGCTGTGTATTATTATACTATACTAGAGTAGATGTTACTAGTCTATGTAGGATTTGAATAGGGTGTTATAGACTTAGCCATACACTATATGACATGAGTATCTCATCGTTGTCTAAACTCTTCTAGACTAGTTTACCTTGTTGTAGATTAGACAAAGTCAAACAAGATTATACTAGGATAGATTAGCACTCAACATTTTACAAACAGGTTATGCACATGTCATAAGTGTCAAAGCTCACATGTTCATCTCACTGTCTTCCATGCCAGGAACACGCCAAGACCACGGAGGAGCTGTCTAGGATCTTAGCGTCCACTCGAGACCATTTGGAGTCTCAGCTCAGTCGACTACAAGCTGAAAAAGTCACAATGGCCGCTCAGCTGCAGGTCTACTGTTTAATTTATGTGCAAGATGGTATAAAATTGAACTACAGGCTATGCTGTTGTGTACCAGACTATATGAGACTGGAATAGACTAGACAAGGAAAGGCTAGACCATGAAGTACCAGACTGTGCAACACAATACTCTATCTCATATCAGTTCCGCTGCTTGTTTCCCAGTTACGGTATGTAAGCGACGACATAGTGAAAGCATGATGCCATTATTTATTCACCTGTAAACATACGTGAAGACAACTCTGGCCCTTTCTTTTTGGTATTTGTGGTAACAGTTGAAAGAGAAGATAGTCGACATTCGCATACTGTATAATATATGCAGTCCACACCTCACCACAATAATTAGAGTAAGATAATAGCAAAATACATTCCTTCGGGGAACACATACATCAATTGCATGTCGCTTGTGCGGTGATAATCACAAGGATTAACTGATATACTTGACAACATTAGACCAGACAATACTAGATTGTAGTAGATCAAATTAAATACTATTAGATTTATCCTGGCCTAGTCCACGATATACAGCATGACTATTGTAGAGTAGACTAATAATATACTAAAATGTCCCCCGTCTAAACTTGTGCCTGCAGCAAGCCTATGAGCAACGGCGGGAAAACGACGATGAGGCGGCCCTTGCGTTGCTTTCCCAGCACGCCGAGCAGGCCGAGGAGGCATCCAGGCAGATGGGAGCCAGGCTGCAGGAGAAAGTAGGCAAAGAACAACTTGTCGTGATCTAAACTAGACTTGGACATTGTTTAAAAAAAATAGATGTTGCCTAATAATTACAGACACCTTTAAAAAGGATGTTGATCTTCTTAAGCCGCCATCACGCTCATCACACTCATAGACAGCCGTTGCGATCCTTCAATCGTGATGCGTAAATCCATTAGTGTATTGAGGTTTATCCAGCTGGGAGCTAGAAAATATGCCTGAAAGTCATGATATGATCAAAACAACTGTCTCATAATTCTGGACTTTGCAAGGCGTACCCATCTATGAAAATTCACTATGCTGACCGGGATTGCCAAAATTTAAAGACGGTTCTTGTAGCCTAATGTTATTCTCTTTTATGCATAATATTTGTGTTCATCAAGCGGCAATTTGTGATTGCACTGTGTAATAGCGTATTTTATTTATTCAGTTAGTTGAATTTTTGGTGTAGATTTTCATTATTATCTGCAATTTTTCTCATATAAACATTAAATTGTACCAAACACAGTTAACATATTTTTGGTTAGTAGTGTAGTGCAGTAAAAATAAAGATTTTTCTCTAACAGGAATAATTGTGATTAATAATTGTGGTTATTATTTTGGCTGTAATTGTTCAGCTCTTTCATCAATCCATCCCATCGTTTACTGCGCCTTTAAATCATAGGTATTCGCAACTTAAAAATCTAGTACAGTACAGTATTTCGCTTTAAACCCCAAATCAATTTAAGAAGACCTCGGAATTATTATCCTTTGTGTTCTACATGAGCATCATTTTCAAAAACACGACCCTTAGTCCCCACCCCCACAATGTCTTGTGTATTTTTTCATTTTCAAATCCACCCCGTGGGCTAGATTGTTGCCTCTAGCTGGCCAGTGTTGGACCATGAGCCATTTGTTTAGCACCCGTTGACAAGCCTATGCTAGGCTACACTGTTAGTGTCCAAGAATACAGTATTATTATTATTACTATTTACTAGACCAGACTATTACTAACCTAGACTGTGATCGACTACACTATTACTGCTTTAGACTATTAAAAGACTACAGTTTTCCTAGACTATGATAGATTACACTATTTTGTATCCTACTGTGTTCTATCCTGCACTAATACTATTTTAGACTATGCTAGATGACACAATTACTAGACTATTCAAGACAACACAATTACTAAACTATGCTAGACTAGTTTACAGCCATAGTAGACTATACTCAACTACAGGCTGCAAGAGAAGGTACAGGTGAGGATTGCTTGCATTTACCTGCTGGTTGTTTTTGAAGGAGTCCCAGCTTGCCCAGGCGTTGTCCACGTGTAGTGAGCTGCGTCTGCGCATCTCCAAGGAGGCCACGGCCAGAAGTCAGCTGGAAGAAAACATCACTGCTTTCAAACAGTGAGTACAATTTGTGTTATACCATACCTGGTCATGCTGTTATGTGGTACACTCCACAATTTAGGATGAAGCAAGTTGACAACTTCTGTGTGTGTGTGTGTGTGTGTGTGTGTGTGTGTGTGTGTGTGTGTGCATGCGTGCGCACGCCTGTTCCCTTGTGCGAGCCAGGAGGAGAAAATGGCAAACTTTATTCTGCAAGTGCCGACTCGGCACTGGTGAAAGGGCATGAGGCTGAAGCATGCCTCTGATTGGTTAGATTTCGAGTTTTGTCATTGCAACAATCCTTGTCTCTCTCCTTCCTCGTAGTACCACATACTGTGTGCACATTCATTGTCGTGTCTGTGTGGGTTAGCTAGCATAGTCTCCAGCGCTCCTGCAAATCTTGTGAGGATAAGTGGCTTGGAAAATGGATGGATGGATATCTATATATAGTCAATTCATTTTCTTTAGAGTCAATATCTAACGAATCGAACCCAAAAGCGTCACCATAAAATGAACCGAACTGTTGAATTTGTGAATCGTTCCTCATTAATAAGATGGATGGATGGTAAGGCACTGAGGACCCAGTTGAGGAAAAACAAACATGTGGGAGCCATCCTCCCTGGTACGTTTCTATTCCTGGATGAGACTATACCATGCCAGACTATTGCCATATACTATTGCTATAGTAGACGTTGCTATGCTCCACGATACTAGAATAGACTACTACTATATTATGCAAGAATAGACTATTATTATACATGACTACGGTAGACAAGGCTATGCTAGACTAGACTGACGTTTCCCTTCTCCTAGGCAGGTGAACGAGTGGAATGCTCAGCATCAGATAGCGGATGAGCGAAATCGCGGCGAGAGAGAGGAGCTCCGAGACCAGCTCCACCATCTGAGCGCGGAGAACACCGCCATGACACTTGACAAACAGTCCTTGAAGGTACGGATATTCATGGCGACTTGTAGCAAGGGCCCTCAGGTGAGGATTAAGGGTGGGAGTTTTCTTTCAGGCTCAGGTGACGTCCGGCGAGGAGAAGCTGCGAGTCGCTCAGGAGGAAACGCGACAGCTCATGACGTCGTACAAGAAACTCGAAGCCGTGTTGGAAAAGTACAAGAGGAAGGTATGTCCCCAAATCTGTAGGTCTAGAACACACAAGTACCGTATGTTAGCATCCTGCCGTAGGCCTTGTTGACACCATCCATCCATTTTCTGAGCCGCTTATCCTTACAAGGATCGAAGGACTGCTGAAGCCTATCCTAGCGATCTTAGGACAGGAGGCTGGTTGCCAGCCAATCACAGGCTACATGGAGACAGACAATAGTCGCAGTCACAATCACACCTACGGGCAATTTAGAGTCTCCAATTAATGCATGGGAGGAAACTGGAGAAAAACACAGAGAACATGCAAACACCACACAGGCAGGGCTGGGATTTGAACACCAGTCCTCAGAAGTGTGAGGCCAAAGCACTAACCAGTTACTCCACCGGGTCACCGCTTTGTTAGCACATCAAAGAAAAACACAAGAGGACACTTCTCTGCAGTTCCTGAGAGATCTGTTCCCAAAAAAAAAAAAAATCAAAGTTGAATTTGCGACTTCTGAACTATAAATATTCGGAGGTGGACTGTGTTGTACTGTATTGTCTTATTTGGAGACTGGGCTAGATTTTTCCAACTCCCATGAAGAATTACACCTGCTTGGACTAGGTTGTCCTGTATGAGGTGACAAAACTGACTGTGACAGACTAGACCATCCTATCCCAGACTATGATTTCTATGATAAACTAGACTATGCAGACTAGACTCTCCTTTGTTATACCGGATGAAAAATTATTCTGTGGCAAACTATTTTATGACAGACTGGAATTACCACTCATATGCTGCCTAAGGGCTGTTATTTTTTTATAAAATATTTTTACTCTGGGGCAGCACGGTGGATCAGCTGGTAAAGCTTTGGCCTCACAGTTCTGAGGTCCCGGGTTCAATCCCGGACCCGCCTGTGTGGAGTTTGCATGTTCTCCCCGTCCCTGTGTGGGTTTCCTCCCACATTCCAAAAAACATGCAACATTAATTGGACATTTTAAATTTTCCTTAGGTGTGATTGTGAGTCTGGCTGTTTGTCTCAATGTGGCCTGTGATTGGCTGGCAACCAGTTCAGGGTGTACCCCGCCTCCTGCCTGTTGACAGCTGGGATAGGCTCCAGCACTGCCCGTGACCCTCGTGAGGATAAGCAACAAAGAAAATGGATGGATGGATTGATTTTTACTCCAGCATATGGTGCCGTCATTTTCTTGTCGGTTCTCATTAATTCAGGCTCTCGCGTGCAAAAACAGATCATAATTCATGAAGGCTTGGTCCAAAAAACATGAAATAATGTCAAAAATCAGACATGGCAAAACATGAAAATGTAACTTGACATGATATGGCTCAATCACGCTACGACATGGGACGAGGAAGTTACGCTAACTCATGCTCATGAACACACATGCATATGCGTACACACAACGACGTGGCAACCTAGTGGCATGAAAAACAAGGCTTAAATACTGTACACAGCATACTCAGGGTGCAGCAGCGCCCACGAAGAAAAAGCACACGGCTCCCCATCGCGGCGGCTGCTGTCAAACTATGGCGTCGAGCACTTTAATTGTGCTTTTTTCCCCTGCTTCTTTAATGCGCCCATTACGCTTGTTTCTACGTAGTTTGAGCTCACGTTGTTTTGATAGCGACCTGACGCCATATCAAACACCTGATTTAACTCTGTGCTTTAGCTGGAGCGTGTGGAGTTATCTTAAGATGGACTCAACCATGGGAGAGTAGAAAATACGATCCCGGGTCAAGGTAGACTAGAGCATCACAGACGGACCTCACTTGATACTATGTTGGTCAGGCTCAGCAGGCGGACCTGCAATGCGAGGAGCAGCGACTGAAGGTGAACGAAGCTCAGCTGGAGGCTCGGGAGGCCAAGGTGGCGCAGGAACGGGAGCAGGAGCAGCTGAGGAAGGAGTTACTGCGCCTGCGCCAGCTGGAGACTCTCCCTGAATGCCTGCGCAGGAGCGAACAGCAGCTGGCGCAGGCGCAGCAAGAAGCTGACGCCCACCAGAGGAGGAACCTCGAGCACAATGCCACCCTCGCTGAAGTCAGGCACAAGGTACCAGAAGAGTCTTGTACTGTAGTCCTCTGCATGTTCTAAATCATTCTATGGGTCTCTTTGACCTTTCTTTGGATGTTCTATAGCTTTCTGTAGCTCTCGTAGTTCTTCCCGTGTTTTAGTTCTTCGTTTGGATGTTCTAGTTCAGGGGTGGCCAATCAGTCAGAGATGAAAAGCCACATTTTTGAATGTGTTACGGCAAAGAGCCACATCATACACATCAAAGAGCCACATCATACACATGGACATCATTCCCTCCTCACACACATACCTTTGCTCAGCCATATTTATTGTAAATGTCACACACAAACATGATAACAAGAAAAATCGCCTCCCACAGAGTACCAAGATCACAGGCCAGTAATTTAAAACAAATAAAAATTTGTGCTCTCTCTCACACAGACCAACTACCAGTTCAACCAAGTCTGGTCTTGCATGTCACAACTCTCATCTAATGGAACACTAAAATATTCTCCTGATTGGATGTCTGAGTGCAACTGTGAATCAGTAGCCATGCTAATGTCTGATATTCTCTGTTCAACAGTCTGGCCGGGCAGTTGAAGGGCCGATACCAGTTGTTTACGATTTTTGTTTTCAGGACACAACATTTCGAGGCATTAAAAAAAAAATCCCCTTAATTGTATGGCTTTTTGGCCCTTGTAATGTTCCAAGCCAGTTGAAAGGATGCTAGCCTATAGATGGACGAGATGATTCAATATTTATTTGAAAAACTTTCTGTGTGATTTTTCAGTGACTAACATGCGGCTGCGAAGGTCCCTTTTGGAAATTGCAGTCCGATGTTAGCGTGGAGTGAGCTTAAATAAAGATTTGAAGCTGAGAAATGCGATAGATGTCTGACACAGGCAGAGAGTGGATAGCCATTGCACTCAACAACAAAAAAAAAGAGCTTTACCGCTCTGGTAAAAATGTCTTGTGTTCATCCACATATTTTTGTTGAAGTGTGCATTTTTCCCTGGCATTTCGAGAGCAAAATTGACAAATTATTTTCTGCAAAGATCACCATCCGACTGAGATATATCGAGCTATTTTCATTCAATGCGAAAGCTAGTTTTGCGAAAATACCGTGCTAACCTTTCCTGCTGCGGTCACTTGACCGTGGTCGTCCATAGACGAGACGTAGAGACGTAGGGTAGACGTATTCTCCGTGACGCGGTCGTTCTGCTCAGGGTTAGCTCTTGCTTCCTTTGTTGCACAGCTGAGCTGGGTGGCGGGAACAGTAAAGCCACTTTTAACCTGTTCCCCATCACGCGTTTTCCTTCTCACCCTCCCAGTGAGCAGTCCTGTCTCACTCACACGCCGACGCACAACGCACACACACACACACACTGTTTGTTGTTACAATACCCATAACAACTGCAATAAACGCAAGCAACGCTCATTTGCAACTACCGTAATGAATGCACGCACATAAACAAAACTTCAATATGCTTTCGTGCTGTCACGAGAGCCGCACGAAAGGAGGCAAAGAGCCGTCTCCTGCTCGAGAGCCGCGGGTTGACCACCCCTGTTCTAGATGTTTCTTTAGATGTTCTTAATCTTTTTGTGAATATTCTAGATATTTCATTGGATTTCTGAAGTGTTTCTTTGGCTGTTCAAGGGAATTCCTTGGATGTCTTTTTTGTTGGGAGGGTATGTGTATTATCATTTTTAATGTACTTATAGATATTTGGATGTGTTAGATCTTTTTTTTTTCTTTCGATCTTCTGATTTCTTTGGGTGTTTCAATATAGATTGTTTTTTTGATGCTCTATATTAATCTGTGTTTGTGTTAAGGTGGAACAACAAGGGTCTCAGTTGGAGGCATTCCAGCGTAGGAACTTGCTGTTGCAAGAGGAGAACAACGTCCTCAAAGAGAAGATCCTCAACCTGGAAAGGTCATAACAACTTGCTACTGCCACTTCCTAACATTTTACCTGTCCGGGTCCTACCATTTCGTTTCTGACTCGTGTATATTATGTCTGAATGAAATAAGATTAAAAGCTCTTAATGTTAATTTAATTTTATATTTAAAAAAAAAAAAAAGAAAACAATGTCGGGGTGTGCCTTGCCTCCTGCCCAATGACAGTTGGGATAGGATCCAGCAGTCCCGTGACCCTCGTAATGACAAGCGACTAAGAAAATGGATGGATGGTAAACCACAATAGCTATATTAGCTTGGGTTAGAAATGAAATATAAACAAATACTGATACAAGCCATAGTTAATTTACTTTATTTGGGAAAAACGGTATGGAAAATGGACGCATTAACGTGTGTCTGTGTGTTCCCTTCAGGAAGCTGGAGTCCATGCGTGTGGAGAACATGGAGATGTGTGAGGCACTTAGCCTGAAAGAGGTCAGCGTATTGAGCGTAGAACAGCAGCTGGACCAGAAAAGCCGCGAGAACGCCGTCCTTCATCAACAGCTGCAGCAAACCCTGGAGGATGCCCAGCAGCAGGCCCGGCAAAGCGTGGAGAGGGTCCTGGACAAGGAGCGCAGGTCTCAGTCCAAAGCCCTGGACCTCCAGGAACAGCTGAGCCAAGCCGAGGCCCAGCTCAGTCAGCTGCATCGGAGCAAGGAGGAGGTAACCGCACACCGCAGCCTCCCGCCCAACTACGTGACTTGTCAGGGACTTCCTGAGTTCTCCACGTTGTTGTCAAGGCATTTTTGAAGGTTTCATTCTCGATAGCTGCCCAGCTTGTAAAAATACTCGTCAAGGTCAGGTAGTTGTCCAGGTAGTCGTTGATAGTCCTCCAGGTAGTTGTGAAGGTGGTCGAAGAGGTAGTTATTGGGAGAGTTGGCAAGATAATTGGTCAGGATAGTTTGTTAAGGGTGATGTTGAGGGAGTTGTCAAGGTCATGGCAGTTTTTGAGGTCTTTGTCAAAGTAGTTCTCAAGGTAGCTTGTTCAGCGAGTTGCGGAGGCCGAGCGAAGTCCCGTTCGGGTTAGCGTTGGGAGGGTGGCGACACAACCCCAACCTTCTGCCTCGCTCCACGACTTTTGACTTATTCCCGTTCCACAGATGGAACGCCGCTTCCAGAACCAGCTGAAGAACATGAAGGAGCGTCTGGACCAGTCGGACCAGACCAACCGCAGCCTGCAGAATTACGTCCGCTTCCTCAAGACCTCCTACGGGAACGTCTTTGGCGAGCCGTTCGCCCACAGCTGACATCAAAATTACATTCCAATGTCGTTTTTGTTTTTTTAACTCTGATGTTATTTCCTCACATTTTCAGTGGAAATGAGTAATCAAGTACAGTACTGTGGTGCCTTGAGATACGTTTAATTTGTTTCGTGACAATGCTGTTTTCTCAAAATACTTGTGTCTCAAAATATATTTCTCCATTAAAATGAATGGAAGTACAATTGATCTGTTCCAGTCCAACCAGAAACACTGCATTGTATGTTTTTTTTAGAAGACAAGTAGCAGTACATTTTCAACAATAGTCATAAAAACATAATAGACAAGAAAGTAAAGATGTTTCTCCAAAAGTCTTCAGGATCATCAAGATGTTTTTTGGCAAATGTGAGACATCCCTTTGTATTCATTACTGGTAGCATGGGTGTTTGCCTGCAACCTCTCCCATGGATGCCATTTTTGGCCAGTGTCTTTCTTATGGTAGAATCACGAGTACTTACCTTAACTGAGGCCAATGAAGCCTGCAGGTCTTTAGATGTTTTGTCTGAGGTTCTTTTGTGACTTCTTGGATGAGTCTTTGTTGCACTCTTGGGAGTAATTTTAGTTGGTCGTCTACTCCTGGTAAGGTTTGCTCCTGTTCCCATTTTTTTCATGTATGGATAATGGCTCTGATAGTGGTTTGCTGGAGCCCCAAAGCCATAGAAATGGCTTTGCAACCTCTTTCCAAACTGATGGATTTCAGTCACTTTTTCTCAGTTTTTTCTTGAATTTCTTTGGATCGTTCCATGATGAATTGCTTCTTGAGATATTGTAGCAGTCTTCACATTGTCTGACAGATTCTGTTTAAGTGAGTTCTTGATTCAACAAATATGGTGGTAATCAGGTTTGGGTGTGGTGTGGTACCTCCACAATAAGGTTAAGAACCACTGCAGTAGGGACAGTGTTCGTTTCGTGGTATGCTTCATTTTTGCATCTGTGAACAGAGAGCTGATGCTATTTGGCGCGCGTGGGGAAATCTGTCTGATGTCAGCAAAGTATCTGATGTTATCGGTACATCTAAAATCTCTGATTTGACCACTCTTACACAACGAGTCCATTTCATACTCTACTCCAGAACTATCAGATTGAATGTGAAAACATATGACTGGGATGCCCCTAACAAAGAGTTGTAGTTTTGTCTCTTCTTGAGGTTTTTTGGCTTGTCAAAGCTTCTGGAAGAACTATGGACAGGCAAGAGAAAACTGGATTTCTAAAAAAAAAAAAAAAAAAGTAAAAAATTGGTATTTATAATTACATTTGTAACAAAGTTGTTTCTGTGATTACTTTTTTTTAATTAACAGAGGGGTACAAACAATTTTATCCACATTTATGTTACTTAAAATAGATTAAAAGCAAAGGAAAAAAACATTTTTTACATACAAAAAACGTTTTCATACACAGAAAATAAGAAAAACACAAACGTAGGAAATAATAAATATAGATGTTAGCTTGAATTATTTTCTTTCCAAAAACAATGAACAACTAAGTTTCCTGGAAAGGGTTGGATTGTTTTTAAATAAAATAAAATGGTTATGTTAGCTAGATGATGTTGGAAAAAGATTTTTTTTTAGATGTAATAGATAATTTTTATCAAGATGTTTTTGTTTTTAAATGTCAGAAAAAAGGCAAGATTATAGCAGGGCAGATTTTTTTTAACCAAAAAAAGAACATTAAAAATAGCTGGAATGTGGCCAACTAAAACAAAAGTTGCTTAGCTATTGTAAAAATCTCTCAATAACTTAAAACGGTTTTCTATGGTTAAAAAGAAAATCAAGTCATTCTAAAAAAAAAAGTTAGCTAAACCAGGCAAAAAAGGAATGGCACAAGAAAATAAAAAAACTGGAATAGCTATGTTGGCTGGACAGGGTTACAAAAAATAACTGGTTTGGAATGTCTTTTAATAAAAAAAAAATAATATCCATCCATAATGCAGCAAAATTATGTTGTAGCCAGACAGGATCAGTAAAAAGTTTTTTAAAAAAAGTTATGTTAAGTCTAGAACTTTTTTTTTAGCTGTACAGTTGGAAGAAAAGACATTTTTTTGTATTTTTTGTTTAACACTCGCTTAAAAATAATCAGTTAACTACAGTGCATCATCTTGGATAAAATATTATAAATCAAATTTTCATTTATTCTTCTTTTCCTTTCGGCTTGTCCTGTTAGGGGTCACCACAGCGTGTCATCTTTTTCCATCTAAGCATATCTTGTGCATCTTCCTCTATAACACCCAGTCCTCATGGCTTCCCTCACAACATACATACATCCATTTTCTTTGCCGCTTATCCTCACAAGGGTCGCGGGGAGTGCTGGAGCCTATCCCAGCTGTCAACGGGCAGGAGGCAGGGGAAACCCTGAATTGGTAGACAGCCAATCACAGGTCATATAGAAACAAAGAACCATTTGCACTCACCATCACACCTAGAGGCAATTTAGAGTGTCCAATTAATGTTGCATGTTTTTTGGGATATGGGAGGAAACCGGAGTTGCCGGAGTAAACCCACATAGGCACGGGGAGAACACGCAAACTCCACACAGGCGGGTCTCGGATTGAACCCAGGACATCAGAACTCTGACGCCAATGTTTTACCAGCTGATCCACCGTGCCGCCTCCCTCCCAAACATCCATCATCAAATTTATATTTATCAATAACATTTTAAAGCCCATCAAAAGGTTTACATGTTGAAGAAAAAATGCCAACCACATTCTTGTTTTTATTGTATGCACATGAATCCTGCAGTCTGAGTACATTTGGATTAGTGAAACATTTTCATGAAATGTTTTCACGTCAGATGAACACCAACTGAAGAGTGCCCTCATATGGCAGCATCAGCATCCTGCATCATGGAAACCTCAACACAAGAAGAATAAGTTAACCCTTTTTCTTTCCACCCCTCTCTTTTTTCAGGGACACTTTAATGAACCCAAACGGAACTTTACAAGAGAGGCGCTCAACCGCCAACATAAACCGTAAAAATCCGCCTTTTATTGCATTGAATCTTGAGGATGACCGTAATATTCCAGAGCAAAACAATACGATCAGACGAGCATCGATAAGTCCCCCGTGCCCTCTGCAAAGCAGTGAGTTTCTTTTTATCAACAACACGGTTGCCGTAACGACTATGAGCGTCCATCGTGGTTGCGGGTGGCCGCCTCCATGCGCCGGTACCACGGCTTCACCTTGGTGTTGGCCATCATGTCATCGAAGGCCTCCAGGCCCTCCATCACGCGCAGGACGCCAAACACTGCCTGTCAGGGACGAGCGAGCGGAAAAACTACAGTGAGCTATATTGTTATTATTTTTTAAACCCATTTATCGCGAAGGATATGTTCCAGATGCACAAAAATCAAGAGTCTTCTTCATCCTTTCCACAATGTGATGTTACAGACGATACTTCCATTTTGGGACAGCGCGAGAATGAGAAATGGTACTAAGGAATACTTGAAAACTGTTTTTTAAAACTATTTCAAAAAGGTATTTTCATACAGTCTCTCTGCGGCATGGCTTTTCACCATGTGGAAAGCGTCCCCCATGCTGACGCAGAACATCCGGAGAGGACGCGGAGGCGCTGCCGTGTTTACTCACCAGATCGGCCAGGTTGGGCTGCTCCCCGCCCATGAACTTCCTCTTCTTGCCCACGGCCGCCACCCAGTCGTTGACGGCCTTGTACAGGTCCTGACGCACGTCGTCCTGAAGATTGTGCCTGCAATTACATTTACTTTCCTGTTATTCATGACAAAACCAAACAAAAAATTGTTGTGTACACTAGAAATGAAAACAACCTCTGCATATAATCAGGTCCGAAAAGCCCGATCCCAAGTGACTCACTCACCGGCTCTTGAGGCGCTTGGCGATGATAAACATGGCGGCGGCACCGACGTACTTAGCGAAGACGCCCTCCAGGGCGCCAAACTTGCCCTCCCGCACGATGTAGTCGAAGGAGGCCAAGGCCTCGCCGGTGCTGCGGTACACGTTGGGCGAGATCAGGTGCACCAGCCAGTCGTCGGCCCACTGACGCCACTTCATCTCTTCCCTGGGACGCAAAAAACGACCAATGCTACCGACTGCCGCACACCAAAAATCAGAAAATATACATTAAAAAGGGGGTCATGTGTATGCGTGCATGTTTGTGTACCTGTGACTATGTGTGGATGCACATGTGTGAGGATTTGTGTTGAAGTGCTTTTATATCTGTATGGGTGTGTGTTCAAAAGATGCTGTCCTGAGTTGTTAAACATATCTAGATGTACATTAATTTACATGATTAGGATATTTGGGGCCAATCACCAAATTTAATAATAAGATAGCAGAGCTAATTACAAGAGGGAGCTATTTAAAGGTCAAGTGTCAAATGGATGATTTTTGGTATATTATTAATGAAAAACCCACAGCCAATATGGGCCCATGCGCTTTTTCCACCACAAAACATGATTTTGACGTATACAGCT
Source organism: Syngnathoides biaculeatus (assembly GCF_019802595.1). NCBI lineage: Eukaryota > Metazoa > Chordata > Actinopteri > Syngnathiformes > Syngnathidae > Syngnathoides > Syngnathoides biaculeatus. Next base: position 33,612,034 of record NC_084643.1, on the reverse strand, counting down.
TTTTGTAACTCACGCCATGAAAATCCTCGTAGGGATTTGTTTTCGAGAAGAAGCAGGAAGTGACGTACAGGACAGAGGCGCCCCCTAGTGGACTCGTTTGTTTCCATTAGTTTTACCTCCGGGAAGGTAGCTCGTTGTTCCTGCGTGTTAGCCAAAATGCCGGCTCATTGCATTGCTGGACATTGCTTGAACACTCGGGAGAATGGAATTACCCTTCATAAGTTTGAAAGAGAACCTGTTCGTTGTGAAAAATGGATTGCACGGGTGCACAGGACGAGAGCTTTGTGGGTTCCAAATAAGAGGTAGGTGTGTATACAGCTCCAAAAAAAAATAATAGTTTGGGGCGGACCACGTAATCGGTCTCTCTTATAACGTAGCAAAAGATCGGTGTATGAAATGTGTTGATGTGCGCATACAGCTACTAAAAAAAATAAGAGTGTGGGGCGGACCACGTAATCTGTCTCTCTCATAACATAACAAAAGATCCCCGTATGAAATGTGTCGATGTGCGCGTCTCCGAGCCAACAATGTCTCGATAGTGTTCATCGCGTACTGCAGCGACTTTGAACATACCCTTAAAAGCAACATAGCTAGGCTCCACCTCCTCCTTATATCCCACCATGGGCTCCGAAACTCAGCCACACCGGCTGAGGCGCTGCGTTCGGCGATCACAGCTTCTGTGAAAGCTGCACGTCGGGCTTTGCCATGGGGGCGGCTCTGAAGAACCCAACCGAGAATGCGTTATTCAGTCGTGCGCGCATAAAGCGCCCGGGCTCGACTGCGAGCACCCCCTTAAAGGAGCACCGCTCAACTCTGTCATAAGCCACACCGGCCGGCTGCGATGAGCCGCGGTTTGGCCGTGATCGCATATCATCTGAATATGGCTCGAAACAAGAGTGTAATATTGCCCCGGTAACTTCACTTGGTTGTGTGGTGTTGTTCTTTTCGAAAAGAGCTTCGGTGTCAGAAAAATGCGAACATCTCTGTTGTTCGGCTTCCATAGGAGCAGGCACTGCGCGTTTTCAACGACGGAAGTGACGATGACGTCAAGGACAGAGGACGCGACTAATATGGCGAACACTTGGATGTCGAGGGACACTCAATTGCGCAACTTTGTGCATGGATGACGCGCTCTCCGCTCACTTTTTTTTCTTTGTAGACATTGAAGTGAATACTGTTATATGGATTTTTCATTACAATATCTATTTTAGAATGCTTATAGGGATGTCAGTCCCACTTTAAATGACTTGTTCATTTACTGTATATACTTGTGTTGTGTATATGTACTATGTATCTTCAAAAATATTCTCGAGTTAGGTCAAGTATTTAATCAGTCAGGTCAAACCAACATTGCAACATGACAGAAATAATGGGTGGTAACTTGCTGAAATGGCATTTCTTTATGTATTTAAAGTGCCTCACACACACACCAAAAGTTTAGACTTACTTACTGAGTCTTACACTGGTGCCCGCCACCAAAAACCCAAGGGTCAGCTGCCAAATACACACTACATTTTAGTTCTGTGGGGAAACGCTGATGTATGTGTATTACTGCGTATGTGTACATGTTAATTGTGTCCGGGAAAAAAAAAAAAAAACATTGTGACATTAAAAAAAAAAAAAACTAAATTAAGATATGTAAAAAAAAAAAAAAAAGCAACAAAACTTTTAAAATGTTAATTGAAAACTTTAAACAAATGATTAAAAAATAGCAACTATACACAGTATATAATATACTTATATCCACTTTTTGATCATATAATTTACACTATTTACAGTTTTAGCTGTCTTTTTTTTAATATTTTGTTTGTCATTTTTATTGTTTTTATCCCATTTTAAATGTTTTATCTCTTTGTTTTCAAATGCCTTTAATCATGTAACGCACATTGAGTTACCTTGTGTATGATGTGCGCTATACAAACAAATTTGCTTTGCTTTACAATGAATAAAATGAGCATATTATCTGAACAGGGTTTAAAATAACGTTTTCGTATTTTCAAATTGATCTTAAGGGCTTAAAATCGACTACGAAATACAGTGTTTTTCCTCATACAAGTTGGCATTATTTATCGATAAACATTTCATACTCTTTAAAGACCGTTCAATAAGCGACAAATGTGAAAAAGTCACTTTATCCATTTGTTGTTAGCACAGCTGAGCGACACTTAGCTTACTTCTGCGTGCCTTTGTCGGGGTACACTGTGGCCGTGTCGTCCTCGCTGAGCATGAGCCAGTACTTATTGCTGTACTCCGTCACCTGCTTGCCGCTGTCGTTCACGTATTTCAGCTCGGGGTAACAACGCAAAATGTCAGACATGTTGGAACCCCTTAAAAAAAAAAATGATCCCAATTATTGGATGAGCAAGGATATGTTGATGTCCAGATTATTGTCAAGATCATTTTCGATGTATTTGTCACGGTAGTTGTTAAGATCTTCGTCCAGGGAGTTGTCGAGATTTTTTGGGGGTTAATGTAGTCATCAAGGTAAGTGACAAGATAGTTGTCACAGGTTGATGTTAAAAAAGGCTGTCAATGTAGTTTTCAAAGAAGTTATTAAGGTAGTTGTCAATATAGTTATAGTTCATCAGTTAGTAGTCAACATCATTGTAAAGATAGTTGTCAGTTGTTAGGATAGTTTTAATTCGTTTTTAAAAGTATGAAGATAGTTGTAGAGATTTAAGGTACTGCAGTTGTCATGTAACTATTAAAATGACATTTAAATTGGTGAATAATGTAGTTGTCAATGAAGCTGGAAGGGTAGTTATTGATTAGTTACAAAAAGGTATTCATTAAGGTAGTAGTCAACTTAGTTGTCAAGGTGATAATATTGCAGTCAATTTATTTCTGAAGGTAGTTGTTGAGGTGGTCAAAATATTTGTTCACATCTCAAAGCTTACTTGCTGACTAAGAAGGTCTTGAGTGAGCTGATGATGACCGACGAGTCGTTCAGTTGCTGCAATTTAAAAAAAAAAAGGTAAAATCACTCACATATTAACAACTGGCAATGAATGAAGATTACTGCCGGTTAGCGCAAGGTACCAGGTGCTCGTCCACCGTGAGGATGGGAACCTTCCTGTAGGTGGACCACTTGATCTCCTGTCGCATGACGGGATTCACCTCCACCACGCGGTAGGCCAGGCCGTGGTAATCCAGGAAGGCTCGCACTTTGCTGCAGAACGGACACGTTTGGTACTGGTACAGCGTCAGGCACGCTAAGGGGGCTCCTGCGGGGGCAGCCTGAGACACGCGAACAAGCACACAAAAGCAAAGCAATACAAATAAACATCAAAGCCATCGTTCAGCTTGATGTTGCTTTTCAGTGAAACATTATTCTCTCCGATTGTTTTTTTTTTTTAGTCAGAAACCAAACCACGTTCTACTGCTTATTACTAAAGGATGGAGAAAAAAAAGTAGAAAAACTTTTTTGCAAGTCTAGCTTTCTTTTAGTACATCTGGGGCCACAAAAAAATGTTTTGTGAGTCTTGAAAGATCATGATGCTATTGCCCCCGACCCCCAAAAAATCTTGTACAGCAATCTACAAGAGAGATACATCGATAAACAAATAAAACTAAACATGAGAGCGTTTTCCAACCGCGGTGATGTTCTTGATTGACTTGAGTTTTTGAAATTTATATTGCCTGTAGCTTCTAGAATAATGATTTTAAAAGTTCATTTAATTCGCATGTTACATAGCTAAATCAGAGAACCTGACTTTTTGACAAGGATTCACGTTTCCAACGTCAGCTCGGTCCTCCATGGAAGGCAGCGTTCCCCGTCCTCTCACCGCACACGAGGCCTCTCACCTGGGCTTGCTCCTGGGCGAGGTGTCGCTCCTGGTCCCAGTAGAATTTCACGGTGTGATAGAGACCGACACCGCCGCCGAGCAGGAAGGCGCAGCTCAGCGCACCGTTTCTACCTCCCCGCAAAGACCACAGCGTCCCAGAGCGGGCTCCGGTCCTGCCGCCCGTGCCGAAGTAGGCCCTCCGGGACACTCGAGAGCCGGCGTTCCCCAACAGAAGGGCACCGGTGCCAGATCGGGGGAGAACGGAACTCTCCAGAGTCGTACAACCGACCTTAACCAGCGATCTGGCGCAGGCCGCCGCCATGTTGGGTTTACATAAAGTCCCACAATGCATCGCGTTGGTACACTTTCCCAAAGAGAGACGTCTGCTAGACTATAAGCACCGCCCTTTTCTGACGTCATAAATCGATCGTGGTTTTTCACTCAAATTAAAGCTCAAACGACAGGCCTGTATACATTTTTAAATAGACGTTGTTATGAAAACTAAATATAATATTATTCACTTCAATGTCTATACAAAACAAAGGAGCGGAGAGCGTGTCGTTCATGCGCAAATTTGCGGAAGTCTCACTCCACATCTCAGCGGCAGCCGTATTGCCTGCAGCAGATGTCACATTGCGACAGTCACCATTGAGAAGATGCTGTGCCACCTACTATGGGAGATGAACAAAAGAGATTTTCGGATATTTCTGATGCCCCTTATGCCACAGAAGCTCTTTTCGAAGAAGACAACGTCTCATAATCGAGTGAAGTGACCGGGGCAATATTACCCTATCATTTCAAGCCATATTTAGATGATATGCGGATCACTTCTAACTAACAACAGACCCGCGCCTCAACAGTGTGTATGACAGTATGTGGGGAACTCGGGAGGACCCATGCTGAGCGAAGTAACTGGTTGATGGCGGAGCTCCTTTCTCCTCCCGCATGCAGCAAAACCACCTCCCTGCCCATTCCACCTCTGCGGGCTCGACAAACAATGCTGCCGCATCGACACATATAGCACCGCGACTTACATAGTTGATTAAGTTATTATGATGCGGATCTTTTGTTACTTCTGAGAAGATTACGTTCTCCCCAACTATTATGTTTTTAATAACTCTATACACACCTACCTGTCATTTGGAACCCATGAAGCTCTCGTCCTTTGCACCTGTGCAATCAATTTTTCATAACGAACTGGGTGTTTTGGAAAAGTGTGAAGAGTGAATCCATCCTCCCGAGTGTTCGCGCAATATCCACCAATGCAACGAGATGGCATTTTGGCTCATACGCAGGAAAAAAAACAGCTACTTTCCCGCCAGTAATACTGGTATAAACACACAAAGCCACCAGTGTGGGCATCTGGAAAAAATGTCACTTCCTGCTTCTTCTCCAAGACGAATGCCTCAAGAGGATTTTCATGGCAGGAGATACAAAAATCCGTACACGACAAAATCATGATGTGTGTTGAAAAAATTGATGGGTCCATTCCAGCTGCCTTTATTTCATTAAAACACTAAAAATCATGCTTTACGTGTCAGTTGAACTTTAAAGAATAAACAGAATTAAAGTGTACGTAAACAAATGTGAAACGTCATTATCCAAATCGCTTATCCTGACAAGGGTCACGGGAAAGCTGGAACCTATCCCAGCCAGCTTCGGGCCAAAGGCGGACTACACCCTGAACTGGTCGCCAGTCAGTCGCAGGGCAGATATCGACACCATCACTGAGCAGGAATCAATCCCACGCTGCCCGCACCAGAGGTAGGCGTGTGTACCACAACACCATCAGTGACTTTTTTTCAATTGTGAAATTTTAATTGTAAATTATTGTATATTGAAACTGTATCACTTGAAAAACAATTTATATCTGAATTGAAAATGCAAATTACAAATTCAATTCAGCTATAACAAATGTTGTGGAATTATTACAAATTCTAAAAGTTTAATACTTTTAAACTAAATTGAATAAATTTAAACTAAAAAACAAAAATGCCACTTTAATTAAATCATATATTTCACTAAGTAACAATATAGTAAATGTCTACAGATAAAGGTTTCCTGCTAAAACACCTGCCGCAAGTACTGTCCGTATTATAAAAACACTCGTGACTGTAATGCGAAATAATTCTGTATTTGTCTATACCTTCTTTAATTGAATAGATGCCTACGGCGACTACAAGTACACGGTTGTTTGGTACTCTGCAGTTGACTAATTACACCACGTACAGATTTATTAGGGAAGTCTTATTTTGGATTTTTTTTTTAAATCACCAACCGCAGTGTTTTAGGTTAATTCAAAATCGAAATAAAGCGCAAAGAAAAATGTTTAAGAAAATAAAAGTGAGTTTCATCCTGAGGAGAATATTAACATGGGGACAATTATTAGGCAACAGTTAGTGTGTACAGTACAATTATGACCCAAGTGAATGAAAAATATTTTCCCATCTGTTTTCTATTTTCATACAGTTCAGTGAGAGTTATAAATAAACCACTCCAAATTGTCCCGACCAAAATGGATAGAAACTGATATACTGTACTTGGCCAGTAAACCTGATTCTGATATTGTTGATGTTAGATATTTCAGGGGTGCTGTATCCCTTTGAGAAACTTTTAATTATTTTTTACTTTTCAGTTGGTAAAATCCATTTTTAGACCAATTTTCTCAAAAGAAGAAACGCTGGACACAGTATAGACACCCGTAGATGCTGCACAAGGAAATTCAGTAGCCTGCATGGTACCCACTGTAATTGAATAAATAAACACCCATGGTCAATACATGAGAAAATACAACAGCCCGGTACTCTCTGTATTTGAGTTAGGTCAGAAAATAAGAATATACAGTTACCTGGAACAAATAAACACTTCTACACACTAAACGTGGCAATACAGTAGCCTGGAACACTCTGTACTCCAGTAAATAAACACCCCTGCATAATACAACATTTTTCAAGCCACTTAGCTTGATAGTATCTGTAGTTTAATGTGGCCACATATGAGGAATTTCAAAACTAAGCCCGGTACTCTCTGTAGTTCAGTGCGGCTAAGAAATGAGAAAATACTGTATAGTGGTACCCTCTGTAGTTGAGTGCAGCCACTGAGTGAGGAAAAACAGTAGGATGGGATCCTCTGTACTTGAGCGTGGCTGCTAGGAGGAAATACAGGAACCTAGCACCCTTTGATAACAAATACAGGGAACCATAGGGGGCAGGTATACCTTCTGGAGAGTGTACCCGAGAAACGAGGAAATACAGTGGCCAGTTGGACTCTATAGTGGCGTGTAACCATATTTGAGATAACACATAAACCTGCCACCTTTTGTAGTTAGTTCTATGTGGTTGGAAATACAGTGGGCAGGTAGTCTCTTTAGTTGAGTGTGTCATCTAAACGAGGAAATATAGTAACCTGGGATTTTCTGGAGTTGATTAAATAAACACCCATGGAAAAGATCAGAAATACGTTTACGTATAGCCGAAAACCCTCGATAGTTGAGTAAGGAATTTTCTGTAGTTGAGTAAATACAACGAGCCAGGCTGACTGCGGTGCGTTCAGCGCTCGTGCGGATTTTCCAGCGTCTTCCACATTGTCTGTTTTCGTGCTACGTGTGCGGCGTTCAAGAGCATCGTAAACGGTACATTAGTGATCAGGAAAGCAGAGATTGGGCTCCGCCTTCCCCAGCATCCATTAAAGCATCCACGGTCGCGGTGGCATCGCCGCATCCATCCCGTGTGGCTGCTCGTCAGCGGGGATGATGACAACAGCGACGACGACGACGATGATGATGATGATGATGATGGGTTGGTGTGGTGGCGAACCGACGCTGGAGGACATCTTCTTCTGCCCAGCGCCGCCGACGTCGTACTGTTTTCGGGTGACAGCGGAAGGAGACAAATAAATAGCATTGCTCGCTCTTTAGCCAGCTAAGGCTAAGGCAATCCCTTTAGCTTAGCTGCTGACTGTCGGTACTTTTCTCCCCCATACCCCCGCCATGTGGAGACATGCTGGCGGAGAAGAGGACATTTAAAAACCCGAGCTCTCGATTAGCCTCACAGCTAAGCTAGTTAGTGAGTAGTTTCTTTTTTTTTTTTTTTTTTTTTGCCTCCCTCTCCCTTTCTTTCTGCCGATGAGGATGCTAAGCGAGGGGAGCGACTGAGTGGCCGAGTGAAGGTGCGCCTCAACACCCTCATGAAGGTCATGACAGCGAGAGAATGATCATGCTGGAAAAACAGGTAAATTGCGAAAAGGTGGGACATTTTGCCACCGAAAGCACATCTGGACCTCGGGCTCATTTGCATGCGGCTTATTGGGATAATTAGCGTCACCTGTGACCTAAGACGCCCCTTACTGTTATTTTATGAGGTTTTTTTTTTTTTTTTAAATCAACTAAATGAGAATTTTGTTCATTAGTTGTCACTGTAATGTGTGTGTGATCTTTTTTGTGGGAAGGAACAAAGACAGCAAGTTGTTGCAGTTGTTTATATTTTTATTTTTAAAGAAACCCTCATGCCCAGGGGAGAACAACCTATAGCAGGGTGACAAATGAATGCCATATTTGTGGAATAAAAAGAAAATGGAATGAGCATTTCAAATGCCCCAAATCCTCTCACAAATTCAATTGATGACTAAAGTACATGAACTATTCCAGTGGCCACACTGCTCTCTTAATAAATAAGGTTCCATGTGCAACATTTAAGTTGACTTTATCGGCCAATTCACATACGTTACGTCACGCTAATTTTGATGCATTGACTTGGAGAAGCCCTCTGAATTCTGGACCGTAGGAACTTTTATGTGGCTGTTTTAAAATTAAACTTGTCAGCCAATCGGAGATGGGGTTCCCAGAGTAGTAGACTCAATGAGAAGATCTAGGCAATGTGCTAAGAAATTATGAAGTTAGACTGGTTTTACTCCAATTTGCCCAGTTTTTTTAAATGCAATATTACTCAAAATCACTCTTTAAACAATTAATTGTTTTCCATCAATTTTCTCTGAATTTTATCATCCAGTTTATAAAATTATTGGTGCAACGTTTTCAGGTTGAAGTGACTATTCCAGTCAGACTTAGTCTATCATTTTCAAGAAATCTCGTCACGTTTTTACAATCAAAAACAGAAGGCGTAACTGACGAGGTGTCATTCACCTGCTCTGCACTCTGGTGCGTACCCCACCAGACTCGCGGCGACCTGCTTCAGGAATTTTTGAAACAATTTTTCAATAGCCACCACCTGAAAGTAAAACAAAAAAGCCCATCCCTCATTAGCTATCAACAAACAAAACCAGAACGAGAGGACCTCAGTTAGCTCAGAGGATTCAGAAGCAATGCAGAATGAAGTCATTTCCTTTTGAGTTTTCAGAATTTAAATTTTCAAACTGTTAAATGTAATGTTATGGTAACGATGACGAATGTGTCAGGTGGCAAAGATGGGGTTGTTTGTAGTGCTAGTGCGATCTTAAAAAATGAACATCCTTCACACAGTCATCTGAAAAATAGCTGTAACAGCAGATCTGGAATTTGTTGGTCTTTTTTGTTTGTTTTTTACACAAGACCAAGAATTGTCCATATCAAAAAATGGGGGTACTATTCATAAATCTTTCACATGAATGTTCTTGAAAATAGCTACAACAGTGAATCTGCAATTTGTCTTTTGTCACATGGAACCCATAGTCAATAGTCAACAGAACATGGTGGTATGAGTCATAAAGATCTCCGGAGATCCCAGAAAACTGATATAACAGTAGATCTGGAATTTATTGGTCTTGCAGAACCCAGCAACGGTTTACTACAGCAAATGGTGCTACCAGTCATAAGCCCCTTTCACACAGATATCCTGCAAAATAGCTGTAACAGGAGATCTGTAATGTGTTTGAGTTGTTTTTTCCCCAACCATAGAACTCTGTGATCATTTACTACAAAAAATACTGTACTGATCATAACTTTCATACAGAGATCCCACAAAATAGCGGTGGCACCTAACAATAGATAATAATAATATTTAATAATAATTTCTTTGCCTATTGCACTCAACATTGTGATTGTTTACGAGGATACGTGGTGATGCCTAATGAAAAGCATTTTTTAAAAAAACTGACATGCAAAATGTAACACCTCTCCCACAAAACACATTGAAAGCAGATGGGGTATTGTTGCAATTGTGCGTAACTGCAACAACTACCTTCAACTCAACAGGGAAAAAGAAGGGAGAGTCTCATTTTAGACTCCACACTTGTCTTTTTTTTTTTTAATTAAAATGTTCACATGCCCACCATCCTGCCTTTATTACTACCTCAGAGATCATCAGTCGACACCCCGTTCTTTGTTGGTACCTTTTGTACAAAATAGTGACAAACGAAAATCCTGCCTTTAACGGACAGTCTGAAAGGATTTTTATTTTTTTTTTTTCCCCTGATCACATCACACGTTTGCCTGGTCAAATTCATGATAATTCTTGATAAAATTCAGAGAGCCCAACGCTAACTGCTGAGTCAGGAGCAAGCGTGTTAAATTTAACACTCGACACTCACCACAATTGAAAAAGTGACGTGTATTTGTGTGCGTGTGATAGTCATCACAAACAAATGTTGCAGCCTGTAAAATGCAATGACAGTACTTTTCAAATTCAGTATTTTTGTCATTTGAAGCTCAAACCTGATACCCTAAACCTGCCTTGGAACCCTGCTTGAACCCCCAAAGGTTTTTAAAATCATTTTCTCTATCTTGAAACCCAACTTTGAAACCCTAACCCTCATTTAAAGCCCGAACAGTATTGAAAGACCAAGTCTAGCTAGAAACCCCCACTCAGCCTTGAAATCCTTATTTAAAACTGCAACCCTGGTTTAAAGACCTAATCCAGGTTTTAAACGTTACCTTAAATCCAGAAACCATCCTCAAAACTCTAACCCAGCCATGAAAACATCTTTGAAACCCTTATCCTTTTTTAATCCCCTAGCCGTGTCATCAAACTTTAATTTCAAACTCTATCCCTTGTTTGAAACCGTCATACGATCTTGAAACCTGACTTTAAAAATTGAATTCTGGTCTGGAACTGTTCTTTGAAAGAAAACCAAACCCTCATTAAAATCCCAATATAAAGCCCAAGATATGAAACCCTAATGCTCTCTTCAAAACCTAATTTCAAACACTAAGCCTCGTTTCAAACCCTAACCCAATCCTGGAACCTAACTCTAAAAACTAAACCCTGGCTTGTCTTCCTACTTTGAAATCCTAAGCCTTACTTGAAATATATCGGCTCCCCTCTAAGTAACTAATCATCACCTCCATGTCGGTTAAGAAGTCCCACTTTCAACACGTAACCATATCACTGAAGGTGGACGAGGAGTAGCCAAGAACTCTTTTGAAATGTTAAACACGCTCAGGTGTACAGTTCACCTTTCATATAAAACACAGAGGCAGAGAGGAATAAATCTTAAATATTCTGTCCTGTTTTCATATTTAATTAACCCAATTAGAAACCCTTCCATTATGATTTTTACAGTGAATGTTTTTATCACAATTTTTACCATTCCTGTGAAAGGATGTTAAATGATGAAAAAAAAAAACAAAACAAATAGAAATAAGTAAAAAAAAAATCCCTTAATTTAATATAAATCACTTGTTGCTAAGCAGATTTCACTCGCAATGAATGAACCCTTTGTGATTGGCGTAAAAGTTCTCTTGATAGTCACGCTGTTGGCATTGGCTTGTCTGAGAGTCCTCGTCCATGTTGCTGTGACAACAGTATTCATGAGTACGACATTCTCCGCTACGTGCTAGCATCATTAGCACATGAATGCGTGCTCAATGGCCACTTTGTTCCCACGCGCTGGCGGCAAACATGGCCGCCCACCGCAAGTGTCCGGTGCCAAGTGAAGCAAAGGCCGGGTGAGGTGGCGACCGATCAGACCAGTCAGCAAAGCACTCATGTAAAAATACACAACGGGGCGCATGTTACCATGGAGACAAGCGTTTGCTGGCATCACCCCTAACTTCAAATCCCCGTCCTTATTTAAAAGCCAAATCTTGTCTTGAAACTTTAAGACTAACTTGAAAGCCAACCGAGACATAAACCGTAAACTTACCCTGCAACGCTTGCTTAAAACCTTATCATTGGCCTAAAACCCTGAACCTGATTTAAAACCCAACTTTAAAGCCCTTATATTGGCTTGAAACTCTAACTTTATTTTGAAACCCTGATTTAAAACCCTAACACAGGCTTCAAACCCTAAACCCTGGCTTGAAATTCTAACCTTTGAAGTCCGTAACAAAGGCATGACCCTTACCTGACTTTGAAATACTACCTTGAAACCTTAATCTAGGCTTAAAATACTAATATAAAATGCTGGCATGAAACTATTTAAAAAGGTATAAACCTATCTTGAAACCCTAAATTTTAGAAACCTCAACTTGAAATCTTCACCGCTATTTGAACCCCTAACACTGGCTTGACAAACACTAACCCTGTGTTGACAAACTAGTTTGATTGGCTTGAAACCTGATTCGAGATTTGAAAACCAAATTTTAAACTCAAATAATGGCTTAACACCCAGCCTTAAAATCCTAATTTGGAGCCCTAACCCTGTCTTGAAACCCTGACTTGATACCATAACACTGGTTCAAAACCATAAAACTAGCTTCAACCGTACTTTAAAACTTTAACTTTTCTTTGAAAACCCTCACACAAACTTGAAACCCTACTTTGAAACCTTAACTAGAAACCGTACTTTGAAAGCGTGCAGTGCATGCGTACTACACACAGCGAGGCAGCAGTGAAGTAATAAAGGTGTAACGCAGACTGTAAATCAGCTTGAGTGCTTGGCCACACAAAGGCCAGCTTTCACTCTCACTTCCTGCAATGCGGGAAAAATGCCAAATTTTAACATTATTGTCACACCGCAAAACATACTGTTTGATTAACTTTTTTTTAACTGTTGTATTACACTAAATAAAGTAAAAAAAAAAATCAAATCTGTTTTGTGATTAAACTAGACATTAGGTTACATCTATTACCTGCAAGGAGCTTTGTGTAAACAGGAAATAGACCACACCGCCGCTGTGTTTGATTGACTGGCAGTGAGGCGGCATAGCAACAGAGGAGACACTTTTAGGACAGTGTAACATTCCAGCAGGTGGCTGTGAGTGAGTGAGTGAGTGAGAGAGAGAGAGAGAGAGGGAGGGGGAGAGACTGAGACACGGGGAGAGGGGGGGATGGTGGCAGAGATAAAAGGATCGAGGAAGAATAGAGAACCAAAGGGAGGGAGAGACAGATGAAGGGATGGAGACGGTGAATGGGGAAGAAAAATAAGAAGGGGAGGGATATAAAGAGAGCGAGGAAGTGATTGAGGGCGTAAAGGAAGGTGTGTGAGAGAGATGGACAAAGAGGAATGTAGTAAGGAAGGATAGAGAGGAGAATGGGGAGGAAAGGAAGTGATTGTGGGAATGAAAGAGGCGAGACTACACAGGAGTAGGAAGCAGAAAGGTAGTAAAATAGAGGGAGGGAAAGGGAGAAAAGTAATGAAGAGGGGGGAGTAAGTACTAAAGGAAGCGAGAGGGATTGAGTGAAAGACTGAAGAAGGAACAGAGGAGGAAGAGGAAGGATGAAGTAAGGACAAAAAGAAGAGGGAATAATCAGGTAGAGTGGGATGGAGTGAGGAAGAAAAGAGATAAGGGAGAGAGACTGTAAAAGAGAAGCTGAGAGAAAGCGAGAGATTGGAGGAGACAAAAAGGCGAGAGAGAAAGAGAGAGAGAGAGAGCTGCAGAGCCCCCTCCCCAACCCCTTCCCTTCAGGACACCCACAATCCATCAGTGATGGACTCGAACACCGCCGCATGGAGGCAAACGTGGATGAGTGACGGCAGAGGAGTCGGAGATGATTGAACGTGCTGACCGGGACTAGCGGACTAGGACTAGGGTGGGGTTGATGCAGCAACAACAACATGGAGAAGTGTTTCGACGTGTCGCGAGCGTTGGCGCAGCAGCCCGCCACCATGATGGGCACGTTACACCTGCCCATATACCTCATGGACCACCTGGTGAGGGCGCCACCGCCACTTTGTATTTGTGCAAACTGTCATACAAGTTTGTTTATGACCGCATGCGTGGAAATTGTCTCCCCAAAAATTGACATGATATTTTTTTGTCTTACTTCCAGGGGCGTTTAAGATAGGGTTATCATTTTAAATCTGGGTTGCAAGTACATAAGAGAGTAAATTTTATTCATAGCACTTTTAAATGTCAAATGCAATACAGACTCATAACGGTCTCCATTTTACAGTTAATTTTTAATTTTAACATTGACAGTTGAAGTCCTGGTTTTCAAATCAAGCTTTCAAGTCTTTTCCAAACAAGGATTCGTGTTCCAAGTTAGGGTTTGTAGCTAGAATGAAGGTTTCAAAGCAGTTTTAGGATTTTTAATTCGGCCCATCACACCTTATTTAAGGGTTCAAGCAATTGGTAATGCCGTGGTTGAAATAAGTGTAAGTAGTATAAGTGAAATGGCACAGGGAAAAAAAATATTGAACACATGAAAAAAGGGAGATGTAAGAAGCCAAGACAACACTTAAAATATAACAGCCATCCAGCCCGTTGTCAGTGCAAATAAATATCAGATGGTTCAGTCCTAATTGATAGCCAACAAAAAAGGGCTCATTGCCAGGATGTGAGTCAAGACACATTTCAAGATTGGTAAGCAAAGCAAATTTATTTGTATAGCTCATTTCATACACGAGGTAACTCAATGTGCTTTACATGATTAAAAGTATTTAAAAACAAAGAGATAAAACATTTAAATGGGATCAAAATAACAAAACATATATGTATAAGGACGTACAATTAAAACCACGTACAGTGCAAGAAATGTGATTTAAAAAGTGGAAATATTCTAAAAAGCTTGAGGGGAAAAAAGAAGTTTTCAACCTGGATTTAAAAACATTCACACTTGGGGTTGACCTCACCTCTGTTGACAACTTATTCCATTTGTGTGCAGCATAATGGCTAAATGCTGCTTCACCATGTTTGCTTTGGACTCTGCGCTCCACTATTTGACCTGAGTCAGTGGATCTCAGAGCTTTACTGACTTTGTATTCCGTAAGCATTTCTTTCATGTATTCAGGACCTAAATCATTTAGTGATTTATAGACCAGTACTTTAAAATGTATCCAAAAGCTAACTGGAAGCCAGTGCAAGGACTTTAGGATTGTGGTTTTATCCTCTGATTGCTTGGTTCTGGTCAGAACGTGACCTGCAGTATTCTGAATGCGATGCAGCTGTTTTATACATTTTTTTTTTTTTTTTGTGTGTGTGGGGGGGGGGTGGTCCAGTCAGAAGACCATTATAGTAGTCAAGTCTACTTGAGATAAAAGCATGGATGAGCTTTTCCTGGCCTGCTTGACACATACAAGCCTTCACTCTGGATATGTTCTTCAGATGGTAGAAGGCAGTTTTTGTGATGCAGTTGATATGACTGTTCGAAGTCAGGTCAGAGTCAATAAGAACACCCAGGTTTTGGACTTGGTCTTTGATTTTTAAAGACAGAGAGTCCAGGTATTTACGAACTGCAATCCTCTTTTCTTTATTGCCAAAAGCCATTATCAGTTTTGTTGTGGTTTAGTTGAAGAAAATTTAGGCTTATCCAGTTATTTGCTTTAGACAGTGGCACATAACCTCAATTGAGCGGTCGTCATCTGGAGACACTGCTAAATATCATCTGTCATCTCCATAGCTATGATAGTCAAAATCAAAGTTTTGAAGAATTTGACCAAAGGGTAGCATATACAGGCTGAACAGGAGGGGTCCAAGAACTGACCCTTGAGGGACCCCATAGGTCATTGCCACTTGTTGAGATTGAGGACTTCCAATGGTTACAAAGTAGCTCCTTTCCTCCAGGGAGGACCTCAACCATTTAAGGACCACTCCAAGAGCAAAAAGCTGTCTCAAGACCAGGGGTGTCAAAACTCATTCTAGCTCAGGGGCCACATGGGGGGAAATTCATTACCAAGAGGGCCGGACCAGTAAATCATGGGCTATATATACACCAAATTCTTTACTTTTTAACTCAAAAACAAAAACATAATTGTTTTCTTTGTTTTAATACAGTCCCATATAGTACAAATCCAACATCAGTATTAATCAATAAACATTTCAATTTTTTTTTTTTTTAATTCTGAGGGAAAAAGCACACACAATCCCTCAGTTATTCAGAGAACAGGGTGTCATTTCTCAGGCCAAAATGTCTAAAATAACAGAACCTTGTTCCCTAAACAAGTGCAAGAAGAACGTATACTGTCATGATACTGCATAACAACTTTGTTGCCCCTTAGCAGTTGTTTTTTCAAGTTATTCAGGTGGTCTGTGACATCCACCGTAAATGCAAGGTCCTGCATCCATTCTGCGAATTGAAATTCCAACACTGGTTTGCCATTTTCTTCCATGAACTGTCCAATTTCTTCTCGTGAATCAAAGAAAGGCCTCAGCACAGCATTGTGTCTTAACCACTTTACCTCTGTGTGGTATGGCAGACCATGGATGTGGTCATTCTCTCAGAGAAGGCTGACAGCGATTCGCACCTCTGGATCGCATGCAATTAAGAGTTTTGATTAACACCTTCATGGCTTTATTCATCTTTAATGACTTGAAACTCAAAGCTTCCTGGTGCAAAATACAGTGAAAAGTCCAAAAATCACATTCTCCATTTGCAGGTTGCACTCTCTCTTTTACCTTTGTCACAACATCTGTTTTTTTCCTGACCATTGAGGGCGTACCATCGGTAGCGCGGGACCAGTGCTATGACGAGTGCTGTGAATTTATCAGCTGCTGTAGTCCTATCATTCATTGGCACCCTCTCCACAAACTCTCCGGTGACTGTCATTGTGTCAGACTAAAATGGCCAGTTGTGAAATGTCAGTAATGGTCATGTTTTCACCAGTTGCAACTGAGAACGCAATAAATGACTTTACTTTGTGCTCTAACTGGCTGTTAAAAAAAAAAAAAAAAAAAAAAGTGAAAAATCGCAAATCCTATCTGCAACCGTGTTTCTCATCGATCTCATATTTGAAAAAGCCTGGCGGCCTTTCAGGGCACACAATCTTCACTGACTTAATCATGCATGTTTTTACAAACTCAGCCTCATTAAATGGCTTTGAAGCCTCTGCGATTTCATTAGCAATGAGGTAGCTAGCCTTCACAGCAGCGTTGCTGTGTTTCTTGAGACCCGCCAATGGTTCAGTCACCTTCTTTCTTCTCCGGTTTCCTTGAAAGTTGTCAAATTTGTCTGCATAAAGACTCAAATAGTGGCGACGAAGGTTATATTCTTTCAGTTCTGCAACATGCTATGAGCACACCACTTTTGTGAATTTATAGGAGGATAATTACTTTTCTTGGAAGACTCTCCACTCTATGACCACTTTTCTCATTTTTGACAGACATGTTGTTGCAATGAGGGTGCCAAAGTACACGTTAAAAGTACCGTACCGTGGAAGCTGTAATAGTGCGGTCAGTGCACAAAGCAGCCCATCTAGACAGCACGTTTGACCTACTTACTCTGCCCCGGTATAAACGGTTTGCTTGCTGAACACGATTGTGATAATTACGCAATCAGAACAGAAGTTGCTTTTAGTGGAAAAATTGGAGCTTGTTTTTGTGTCGGTGTGCATGCCATCATTTTACACTTTACAAAATCATCCGCGGGGTGGGCTGGATATGGCCCGCGAGCTGTACGTTTGACACCCCCACTCAATCTTCTTAGCCGCTTATCCTCACAAGGGTTGTGGGGAATGTTGGAGCCTATCCCAGCTGTCAACGGTCAGGAGGCAGGGTACACCCTGAACCGGTTTCCAGCCAATCGCATGGAGACAAATAGTCACACTCACAAACACACCTAGGGACATTTTAGAGTATCCAATTAATGTTGCATGTTTTTGGGATGTGGGAGGAAACCAGAGTGCCCGGAGAAAAGCCACCCAGGCACAGGGAGAACATGCAAACTCCACACAGGCGGGTCCAGGATTGAACCCGGGACCTCAGAACTCTGAACCCAGCGCTTTCCACAGTGCCACCCCAACACCATTGGAAATTACCGTATATTCTGGACAATAGTGCGCACCGGTTAATAGGCTCTGCCTGCTCTGTGTATTTTTTTTTTTTTTTATTCCCCCATACACAAGCCTCGCTGGACGATACGTCTCAAATATACTGTATACCGTATGTACTGGTGCTTGGTAAAAATTAGATTTTCACACAGACCTCGTTCCCAAACAGTAACACAACAGTGAAGCAGCTGAAACATAACAGAAAAGTCATTTTTATTCACCTTCCCCCTGTTCACTAAAACCACTAAAGTATCGGGGTTCCGCACCCTCAGAAAGTCTCGCAGATCATGTCAGTCAATCTCAATGTCATTTTTATCTTGTGTTCCCGCTGAAGTTGTGCTGTTCTCCTCACGTAGCAGTCAAGTCTTTTAATCTTCTTCATGCTGCTCCGAGGGTTTAAAATTCACCGGAAGAGCTTTTCATGCAGCCACTTTTTGTGTAAGATTTTAAAATGAATAAAATCAAAAATATATATTTTGCGTTCGTTAGTTCGCCAAGTCGGGTTTACATAAAGTCCCACAATGCATCGCGCTGGTACACTTTCCCAAAGAGAGACGAAAGAGAGGATCAGCTGGTAAAGCGTTGGCCTCACAGTTCTTAGGACAGAGGGTCAAATCCCGGGCTCCCCCTGAGTGGAGTTTACATGTTCTCCCTGGGCCTGCGTGGCTTTTCTCCAGGCACTCCGGTTTCCTCCCACATCCCAAAAACATGAAACATTAATTGGACACTCTAAATTGCACCTAGGTGTGATTGTGAGTCCGGCTGTTTGCCTAGATGTGCCCTGCGATTGGCTGGCAACTCGATCAGGGTGTACCCCGCCTTCTGCCTGTTGACAATTGGGATAGGCTGCAGCACTCCCGCAACACTCGTGAGGATAAAGCAGCTCAGAAAATGAATAGAGTGTCATCCAGCATCCTGCTTTCAGGGCACCAAAAACTAGCGCAGTCTTCTATGGTCAATTAAGGTAGATTCTTCTCCTACGCCCGCTGAAAGTAAATTCTGTTTCTTCTTCTCCACATTTGAAGTGTCTGCGCATTTCCAAACCAGAGTTCATTGTGGGGACCAGCCATGTTTGAACCATTTAATTCAAACAAGTTTTTAGTGTAGTTTTAAACTCATACTCACTAGCGAAAAAAATACTTTTAACCGCATCGGAAAAAAGGCCGTGGGGTTCATGGTGCCTGAAAATGTAGCAGCTTCTTGTCCGGAAAATATTGTAATTATTGTTCCAAAACATAAAGATGGCATTGGTTATAGGTGCATAACTATGATTCTGTTTTGAGATAAGGTTCCAAATTAGGGCTTCAAGTCAGTTTTAGGGTTTTAAAGTTTGGGTTAGAATTTACAATTAGGGTTTCAAGATGCTATAAGGATATCAAGTCAGTCTTTCAACCCTGGGAAAGTAGTTCGAGAGTCTTAAATTATGGTTTGAAGTCATTGTTAAAGTGTAAAAGTAAGGTCTAGTAAGGGTTAGATTGCAGAATTGGGGATTAAGGTATGGAGTTAAAATTATTAAAACCACCTCACTTTTCTTTAGGGTTTTAAATGTTTGGGTTTGGGTTTCAAATTAGGGTCTCGGACAGGGTTAAGGTTTTTTAAGTCAGGCTTCATCCTGGGTCAAACATTCAAATCAGGGTTAACGTTTAGGGTTAATCGTGTGTGTGTGTGTGTGTGTGGTGTGTGTGTGTGTGTGTGTGTGTGTGTGTGTGGTGTGTGTGTGTGTGTGTGTGTGTAAGAGATGGACGTGTCTGGTCGTGTCTGCAGATATCCACCCCCTTCTGCCTTTGCTGCTCTTGTGTCAGCTTGTCTTATGTGAAGACGGTCTCAAGTGTCAGTGTTTGTTTCTTGGTAGTTGCTGTTTATTTCCATTGTGTAATGTGGCGGTTATCCTGAATAACTGACGAGGAGGAACCTTTGCATCAATCATAGGACATTTTCAGTGTAAGGAAGCAATAAGCAACCACAGCTGTGACAAAATGCTGTACAGAAAATTATGTATAAAATAAAATAATATAGATATGGACTCGTTCACTCCTGTTAACGTTAATATTCGTCAACTGTTTTTCAACGGATGACAAACAGGTGTGGAATAGGATTCACAATCAGTCCAGCTTTAGAGTTCAGTTAGATTAAGGAGTGAATCTTGACTTTTCAGGTCGAGGGAGAGACGTCCCAACACATTGGAAGTCAGACACATTCAAACAGAGCAGGGTCCGACATTAATGGTGGCCCAAGGCCATTATGCTGCTGTGTCAGGCCTCAACCTTATAGACACTGGGCCCGGTCGGGCCCGTACAAATTTCTAAAATTTTTTACCAAGACCGATTGCAATTCTTTTACCACCAAAACATCCTGTCCTAGACAGTTGTTTGGAGAAATTGCAACTAGCACCGCCCGACTGGATAAACAGGCATGCATTCCGGTTAGCCTCAAGATGCTAGACGAAGTTAACATTGCCAGTCGCATACAACAGCTCATACATTGCAACCCGTAGAATGTTAATATGCCCTCCCTTCGCGCCCGTTAAAATGTTTATTGACACCTTAATTGGAGTTTATTGTGGAATTAACTGCAGAACCAAAACAATTGCCCTTGTTTTGTGGTTAGAGTATGTTCGGAAAGTCAATCTGATGCTCTCATTGTGTTTTGACCGTGGAGTGTTCAGAGAGGAAGAGCCCGCTGTATTTTTCCTGAATGTATGAACAAGCGCATTGGCCATATGTCACATCAGCCGCCATATTGAATGTGTCAGTTCTCCCTGTTAACGTCTCGTCTAATCTGACACAACTGCCACTCTTGTCACCTCAGGTGTGTCGTGAATATTCAATATATATATATATCCATTTTCTCTTCCGGATAGCCTCACTAAGCTTGCGAGTATGCTGGAAGCTTTTCATATTAAGTGCGTTGATTTAATAAATTCAGTTTAATGTTTTATTTAAACAATAAATAAAGCTTTGCATGATTTAACACTATTTTGTTAAGATAAAATATGTTTTCACGATTTATCACTGTATTTTATCCCAAGTAACAAGCAAGCACTGATTAGAAAAAGACTGCAATGAGTACCCTGGTATTCCGAATTTTTTCAGCAGTTTATTTTACTGTGAAGGTCAAGGTACTCCTGGGCATTAATATGGCACAACGTGCTTACGTCACATATGTTATTGCACACTTTGACTGCTCTTTGTTTGAATCACCAGCTGTATGTGGTGATAGACATTGATGATGCAAAAGTAACTACTGTTAGACTGAAAAAGTAACTGTAGTCTAATTATTTTCTTGGGAAAAGTAACGTGTTGCTTTGGTCGTAATGCAAAATGGAGGATTTTTGGGAATCACTGCCCTTCTTGCACGCTTGGTGAGCCTATCCAAAGTGTGTGTGTGTGTGTGTGTGTGTGTGTGTGTGTGTGTGTGTGTGTGTGTGTGTATGTGTGCGTCAGTGATCAATCTTCCAGTTCTTTTGGGACCTTCCCACACATTTTTGTCAGTGCCTCGCTTTCGTTTTGTGCCTGAAGGTCACACACGCTCTCGTCTTCCTCCTCGTTAGCTCTCGGGCTAACCGCCTTGACGCAGGCCGGGCTTCTTTCAACTCAAGTCTCCACAAGTTAATTTTTTCCCCAGTGTTGTTCCTGCGCTTGTTGACACAGCTGGATAAGCAAACATGCGGCAAGAGCGAGTGCGTTCGCGAATGTGTTCACCACACTTTTAAGGGGGAGCAGGAACGGCACGGATCTCCTCTGGGGGCTCTGGTTCAGAGATGGGGAGCTGGAGCCGTTGGACTTGCGGACTGCTGGTCCGATCGGGAATCTGCTGGGAGGCGGGAGACTTTGTCGGGACCGGAATACAGGTTGGGCTCGCTTTTGCAAATTTTGAGAGAAAACCACGTGCTAGATCACAAGAATTTACAAAGTAGGGATAGGGGACCCCTTTTTTTTAACATTGTGAGTTGTCCAACGAGTTTAAAAAGAGGTTTCTTGTCAAATAGGACAAAAACAAGGACAGAATGGTGTTCTGGTTCTATTTGATCTCCTATTGATTTCGTTTCAGTTTGTTTTTCATGACCTCGCTTGGCACACAAACACGTTGTTGCTAAACATGACTGTATCAACAAGAAGTATTGTTTCTACACTTGTTGTTCTTTTTTATGGTTCATTATAGTCCACTACAGCTAGATTTACCACAAAGGAGAATTACACAAGAATACATGATGCACTACTCCGATCTACTACTGTTAATCTTTCGACAAGAGTCCTATGCTTTCAAGGGGAAAAAAAACAGTTTTAGAATAAAATGTTTTCAAAAATGAAAAGAGTAATTTTACAAAAATAGTACAAGATTTTTTTTTTTTTTGGTAGTTTATTTCTTCAGATTACCACACTTGCAACTCACAACACTCCAATTTCCAATTATCTTAAATGGAAACACCATTTATCCATTCCAGCCTCCCAACCTAAAAAAAAAAAAATCACCCCAAAAAATCTGTATTGAAAACAAATTTATTTATTTTGCTTATTTCATACACAAGGTACCATAACGCAATCTGCTTTACTTCATTGAAAGCATTTAAAACCTGGAACTGGGAGTGGCATCAAACAGCTTGAAGCCTGTTTTTTTTTTTTTTTCCAAAGAATTGCAAATTTATCTGTCAAACTGCTAGTTAGTGTTAACTGAGTTGAGTTCACTGCTACCAGACAGCAACGTACCTTTTTGGTCTCAAGTCAAAAAAGAAAACGGTTGAACGATTCTTCGTATTTTGAAAAACTCGTACGTCGGGTCGCTTTTATCTCCAGCCACCACTGTAGTCTTATTTTTTAGAGGGATAATAAAGTCATATTTTTTCAAAAAATGAATTCCTAAAAAAGTCATATTTTAACTAGAACAAAATTTTACCTTTTCCCAAAATAGTCACATTTCTTTTTTTTTTTTTTTTTCAGAATTACATGTTTTTTTTCCTTACAGTTTTTTCTCGAGCAAATAGCGGGCTATTTTTGTATTAGGTTTTTTTGTTTTTTTTTTAAGATAAAGGCAAATTTTTTTTAGAGAAACCTTTCGTCTATATATAACTTTTTCTCTTGAAAAATCTGCTTGTTGCGGCACAGTGGATCAGCTGGTAAAGCGTTGGCCTCACAGTTCTGTGGTCCCGGGTTCAATCCTGGTCCCCCTGTGTGGAGTTTGCATGTTCTACCCGTGCCTGCATGGGTTTCCTCCGGGCACTCCGGTTTCTTTCCACATTCCAAAAACATGCAACATTAATTGGACACTCTAAATTGATCCTAGGTGTGATTGTGAGTGCGGCTATTTGACTCAATGTGCCCTGCGATTGGCTGGCAACCAGTTCAGGGTGTACCCCGCCTCCTGCCCGTTGACAGCTGGGATAGGCTCCAGCACTCCCCACGACCCTCGTGAGGATAAACTGTGAAGAAAATGTGGGAGGAAAAATGTTGCCCTATTTGTGTGCGTGAATGTGTTTGCGCTGCCATAGTGAATGAACCCCAACAACAAAACCACTGCATCTGCTGCAACAGAGATACGATGCCTTCAGGGATACTTTGGAAAAATGTGCTTTGTCTTATATGCTGCCGTTTTGTCACCTAATTCTCATCGTTCCAAATCATTTGCTTTATTTGTTTAACCTTGTATAAGCCTTGTGTGAGCTAAAATGTAGCTAAAAATTACTCTAAAAATAAATACCACGGTTGTCACAAATGCCTTATTCCATTAAGTTAAACCAATTCACACTTTTAAAATTTTTAATTATTTCAAAGTGACCCATTCATGAAAGTGAAGGTATGAAATGTTCAGTGTAATAATAAAACACAATCGAGTCCATTTGTTTATTACAATATGAACAAAACATATATGAGCTTTTATTCTATTGTTTTCATACAATGCTAACCATGGTATAATTTAACTTAACTTAATTGATGGAAATATGTTTTCCGTGCAATTATTGTTCTGGCTAGGCTTGATTACCAACAGCTTTCTTCGGTGGCAATGCAGGTACTGCGCGGCTCTGGGCGTGGTTTAATAATCATCCATTCAAAGGATAAGCGGTTCAGAAAATGGACGGACAGATGTTTTATTCATAGGCACCTTTTTGGCCGCTGTTGGCCATAGGACTTGAACCAACGAGCCTACCACATTATATGCTGACTTTACTACTGTGCAATGAGACTTTAACACAGATACAAATTACATCATAAATTATTGTATTTAGGGACATTGGGAAATCCATCAATCCATTTTCCATGCTGCTTATCCAAATCAGGGTCGCGGGCGTGCTGGAGCATATCCCAGCTATCTTTGGGCGAGAGGTGTGATACACTCTCTAAACTGGTCGCCTGCTAATCGCAGGGCACATAGAAACACCCGTTTGCACTCACATTCACACCTACTGGAAATCTTGTCATCAATTAATCTACCCTGCATTTTGGGGGGAATGTGGGTGGTAGCATTTATTTTATTACTTCAAAATTTATCACTTAAAAATTAACCATTCATGAAGGTGGTACGAAAATGTGCTTTCATTTTAAGAAAAAGGCCAAAAAGAAAGGTAAAGATAAAATACATGTAGAGGCTTTATTTGATGGTTTAAAAAATGAGAGCTTTGGAATTGTTTACAAATATTCATGCCTCCAGTTAGCGTTTTTTATATTATTTCAAAGTGGTGACCGGTTAAACATGGCACCATTTTTATTTAAGACTTCGACGTTAGGAATACCCTTCCACTATTCCACTATTGCGAGGCTACCTTAGCAAAAGCTGTGATAATGTTTGTCATTTCCCACGGTCTCGAACGCATCGGTAGCTGTGGGCGCGGCTTAGTAAAGCCCCTGTCTGAGTCACGATTCCCGTAAACGCATCATCATAATCTTCAGCATCGTCGCCGTCGTCTGTCGAGGAAAGCGTCCGCTGCTCGGTAGTTTCTAAGTCGACGTCGCGAGCAAAAAAGCTGCCGATATGTGGCCTCCTCCGCGGTGACCGCCGCCCTATCTGCCTGCCTGCGAGGGGCTCCCATGGTGCGCTTCGGCCTCGTCGAGCCGGGCCCGGTTGAGATGTTCGAGTCGTCGTGGCGGGCGCGGAATGTGTGGAACGGGGTTAAACTGGAGGTGTCCGACGGCGGCGGGCCGGTCGTGCTACACAGTTTCACGCAGCTGGACCCGGACCTGCCTCTGCTGGAGGTGAGGCCCAGTTTGGAGTTGTTGGGTTATGGGGGGGTGGATGATACCGGTTCGTTTGTTGTTGGGAGACTCCTTACTGCAGGGGTGGTATTTGACGTCACCGTGTAAAATCTTAAATCAGTGATAGCATGATATAAATAAATATATAATAAGTGTGTGTGTTGGGAGGGGGGGGGTGCAGTGGATTACTGTTTAACACATCTCCCTCACAGTTCTGAGGACCGAGGTCCAAATCCCGGCCGCGACTGTGTGGAGTTTGCGTGTTGTCCCCAGGCCTTCGTGGGGTTTCTCTGGGTTCTCTCGTTTCCTCCCACATCCCCAAAACATGCATAGTTGGTTAATTGAAGACTCTAAATTTCCGATAGGTGTGTATTTCAGTCCAAATTGTTGTTTATACGTTGCCTTCGATGGATTTGCTACCAGTTCAGGGTGAATATGCTGTTTCTCGCTCCAGCGATCCCCGGACCTTTGTGAGGTTAAGTGGTCCAGAAAATGGATGGATGGCTATTTACATTTTATTTGCAGATAACTTTCTGGGCTCTCTCGGCCACCATTTTAAGGTAAACACTATCAGATATTAATAAATAGTAACATAAAATCAAAAGCACATGTTATACAGTAGTATTAAATGTGCATACATAACAGTATTTAAGGTGGAATACACACTAGGGGGTCATCCATAAAAAGTTGCTAAAATAAATATGCCATTTTGAGTGGATGTAAACACAAGAACAGTCCATGTTGTTATCTGGTTACAATGCATGTTCCTAATTAAATGAGCTTGTCTGACACCTATGTTTACTCTTGACAGAGAACATAGTACATAGCAGTATAGAATACTGTGCGCCAAAACAAAAATTAAGATAATTTTTTGCAACTTTCCAATTGAAGTTTGGTTGTCTGAAAATGGAGGTCATCAAACATAATCGAGACTGACAAATGGTCTGCGTGTGTGTTGCGTTTTTCCTCTACCCAGCGCTTCCCTAAATATCTAGCATGTTTGTGTTGTTAGCTCACGTGTGTTGTCGAATGCCACACAACATCTTAGCTGTATCTAAATTTGCCTGTTGGGATGATTACAACATGTATCAGGGAGTGCAGTCCAGTTCATTCCCGTCATTTGAAGTGTATGTGTATGACATCTCTCCATTATTTCTTATTATTTTTTTAACTGCGATTATCTATTGAACGGTTCAGAGTGGTAGCATGTTTTGACTGACATTTTTTAGCTGCTGGATATCTGGACTGAAAGGTTTTTCTATTAAAGGGCTCCTGTCATGGAATGGATGATTTTTAGTATGTTATTAATGAAAAACGTCAGCCAGTATGGTCCCATGGGTTTTTTTTCACCACAAAACATGCTTTTTGTAACTCCCGCCATGAAAATCCTCGTAGGGATTTGTTTTCGAGAAGAAGCAGGAAGTGACGTACAGGACAGAGGCGCCCCCTAGTGGACTCGTTTGTTTCCATTAGTTTTACCTACGGGAAGGTAGCTCGTTGTTCCTTCGTGTTAGCCAAAATCCCGGCTCATTGCATTGCTGGACATTGCTTGAACACTCTGGAGAATGGATTTAGCCTTCATAAGTTTGCAAGAGACCCGTTTCGTTGTGAAAAATGGATTGCACGGGTGCAGAGGATCAGAGCTTCGTGGGTTCCAAATAACAGGGAGGCAGTAATACGCCCCAGCCCGACGGTGTTCAACAAGTACTGCGGCGGCTTTGAACAGCTCCATTATATGCCACCACGGCGCCGAAAATCAGCCACACCGGCTGAGGCGCCGCGTTCGGCGGTTACTGCTTCTGCGAAGGCTGCGCGTCAGGCTTTGGGGACAGGGGTGGCTCTGAAGAACCCAGCCGAGAATGCCTCACTCAGCCTCGTGCGTGCATAGAGTGCCCCGGCTCGACTGTGTTGCTCAGTACTGCGGCGTCTGTCCCCCCTAAAGCAGGACGGCTCGCCTCTGTCATAAGCCACACCGGCCAGCTCATCCGTGATGGCTCATCTCCGCCGCGGAAGTGGATCGGACGGTGATGCGGTTTGGCCGTGATCGCTTATCATCTGAATATGGCTCGAAACAATAGTGTAATATTGCCCCTAGGGCTCGAAACAGTAGTGTAATATTGCCCCGGTAACTTCACTCGGTTGTGTGGTGTTCTCCTTTTCGAAAAGGGCTACAGTGTCAGAAGTGGCGCGTTTGTCTCCCATAGTTAGGGTGTACTGCTTGTTTTCATTGGCAAATGTTCGGGTGACGTCACAGACGGAGGACGCAGCCAATATGGCGACCACTTGGATATCGTAGAATGACACTTTAAAATAGCGTACTTGAACCAGGATCCCTCATTGTACCTTGGCCACAGGTAGAATTCTGGTCTGGTTCATTTTATGCTCGCCGCCGGTGGCATAAATCCTTGCAGACTCATTAAAGTTTGCCTGGTGCTACTTATCCTTCTGCCTTTTCTAACTTCACACTGTTGGATCTCCCATCTTCTTCAGCGATTGGAGTGTCCATTGGAGAGCTAGGCTATACGCAAGCATCCTTCAGAGGAGACTTTTTTTTTTTTTTTTTTAAACTAACCTTGTTGAGACGAGTGAAGCTGTAATGTGTACATCTGCTGAAGCGATGCATAGCAAGTCAAAAAGGAACAGGAAGTAAACCAAAGCATTGCAGCTCCTGTCAGACTTAAATACGTTGATTAGTTATTCTATTCAATCTGAACCCCCACCAATTTGTTTGTCCCTTCACATACACTGTCTCTCTATTCACATATATACATACACATCTGTTCATTCTCATACACACGATGTATTGGTGTACATACTTTCAACATGTCTATCCATTCACATACAGAGTGGTCTTCCCCTTTGTCTGACCTCCTCGCCTTCAATAACCACACACACACAGAATTACCTAAGTGTGAAGCCTTTTCCTCCTCAGTGTTTCCATTTTTTCTTTTTTTTCTTGGCGTCCTGCTGGGGATCACTTGACACCGAGTGGGGGTGGTCACACTGATGTTGAGATCACATAACTCACCACAGATCGGCTTACCGATCCTTACACTAAAGCCAACCACCATCTATTCACACACATACACACAATGAAAATATAAGTCAGTCCATTGAGATACTCTCATAATAAAAAAGGCTTCTTTATACTCACGTGGGCAGTCACTGCACTGATGTCACGCAGTTTTGCTTTTATGCTTGACGCAACCCACACGCGCAATTTTGAAAATGTACTACAGTACTCCTCCATGTCTGGGGTGTCGCTATGGCTGGTATTGGTTACGACACCACTGAGTGGAGTTTCCAATGTATGCAATATTTTTGGGGCCATTTCTGGTAGACATTTTTGCTTTCCTTTTCGGAGCAAGGAGCAAAGCAACAACAATGGCGACTGTGGTGATCAGATAATCTGTTTGATTATGATCCAAAATCAATCAAGATGGCAGCAGTGTAGGTGGTATATAGCACCAAGGGGCACACTGAGTACGTCATCACAGCATGTGACTAAAACAGACCAATCACAAGAGATGACCTGCGCAACATTCTACGCACAGAAACAATTGACCCCTCCATACAGGGCACTTAACCACACCTCCTGGAGTGACGTCACGCCACGTGCGTTGACGTAAGACAAACAGTAAAAATGGCAAATACAATACAATACATTCTGAACTGAGACAGACTCCATGCTTCTGATTTCATTCAAATCAACGATATATTATAGATTCTAAATACAATACAATACATTCTTAACTGAGCGAGACGCGATTCCTCTGATTTCATTCAATCATTCACACGTAGCAATGTTATGCTAGCGGAGAACGTCTCATTCATTTATACGAGACCTGTATTAAAAATCAAATTTAGGGCATATCTTCGTGCAAACACAGTCTGGTTAAGCTTCGGTCGCTAGCCAGCACGAAATCAATATGTTTGTGCAGTCCGATCATCGCTAAATATGGCTCAACAAAGAATAAGTGTGTCAATCGTTCACACGTAGCGGTGTTATGCTAGCGAAGAACTTCGAATTCATTTATACGAGACATGTATTGAAAATCAAATTTAGGGCATACCTTCGTGCAAACATAAGTGTTCCGGTTGATATTAGATGGATTTAGTTGATGATGCGGTCTTCCACAAAGTTTGATCCATCGAAGGCATTTTTCGTACTGGGTCTTCGGTTTTGGAAAGGGTACGAATCGAACTCCACCAACTAGCCTTTCAGGATACCTGTCGTCACTATTACAAAGTCCGTGACTACAACTCTTGACCATATTTTTTGTTAAATAACCCAAATACGCGATAAAACGCTAACTAAACCTATACTGGACCATGCAATGTTGTCTGAGAAAATGGCGGGAGCAAAAACGGGCTTTGGTTTATGCAGATCTCTGGCCTCTGATTGGTCAGTGACACGGATTGCGCAATATCCACGGAGGGGTCAATTGTTGCCATATGCGCATCAAGTGACTCAGAGGGGGCTCGTGGGCTGATGTGTCGGTCACGTGATGCAATGCGGGCGATATTTTGTCTGGGGGAGTATAAAGAGGCCTTAAGTGTGACCATTCGCATACAGAATGAGAATTTACATCGCCCTATTCCCATACACAACATATGCCTTTTTTATGAGAACAAAAAGTCATAATTACGAGAATGAAGTCATATTTACAAGAAAAAGTTGCAGTTTTACAAGAATAACTGAGTGAGAACAAAATGTTGTAAATCTACAAGAAATAAGTTGTAATCTTACAAGATAAAGTCATGTTTTTTGAAGAACTAAAAATAGTACACAAAAATCACAATCTCACAATGTATTTTTCAAGAACAAAAATTCATAATTTTACAAGAAAAAACTTGACCTTTCAGAAAATATAATGTATAAATATATAAATATTTCAGAAAACAACATTGTTTTATTAAAATAGTTGTATTTTTCCCACAGTAATGACTGTATGAATGTTATGTGAACGTGTTTTT
The DNA here is from genome assembly GCF_019802595.1 of Syngnathoides biaculeatus. NCBI lineage: Eukaryota > Metazoa > Chordata > Actinopteri > Syngnathiformes > Syngnathidae > Syngnathoides > Syngnathoides biaculeatus. The sequence goes on along the minus strand of NC_084643.1, from coordinate 33,582,009 downwards.
TTTTTAATAAAGTATCTGTAATTTATGAGAATTAATTTAACATCTCAAGAGAGAACAAATTTGTGTAATCTTATAATGGGGAAAAAAATAAGAGCACAAGTAAGTTATCTAAGGAGGGGGAAAAAAGGAAAAAATCATTAAGGTCTCTGTTTGGTCCTTTGAGAACTTGATGTCCTTTGAACTGGACTACAATGGGCCCTCTTGTCGACAATTTGCAATTTTCTTTGCTCTTAAAAAAAGAACATCTTGCACTTTCTGCTGTATTAGTTGACTCCTCCCAAAAGGCTGCAGGCTTGCTCATTGATCTCTTATCTTTCTTTTTCTTCAGTCAATGATTGACGAACAGCTTTTTGGGGAAGATTTTTATTCATTAATTAATTTATTTTAAATCCTAGTGAGGATAAGCGTTAACAGAAAATGGATGGCTGCATGGTTGGTTACGTTTGAGTTAAATGTAGATTGAGATCGTGTACTAAATGTAATTGTTCTTGTTCAATTTCATATCAAGAAAATACTATTTTCTAAACAAGAAATGAAGAGTTTTTGTGTAACGATCCGCAAATAAAATATATTTTCTTCAATTGGTTCAGATTTGTTTGGCTGCCATTAACTCACTTTTAGTGACAAACTGTAACAAGACTGCATGAAGTATATTTTTCTGTATTCATTGCTAATATTAGATGCTAGGATCTGTTTTTTGTAATTACTAGGTTTAAATTATTTTGCAGAATTTTCCAATATGTGTTTTATTCAATTGTACTGTATTGGATTGGAAGTGGAAAAACTTGGATCAGGACGCCCCTGTCTGCAACCTTTCCGATGTCTGTATCAATGGTACCTTTTGGACATTATAATTTTTACATTCTCATTGTGAAAGGGGCTCAAAAAGAAAACAAAAAAGGCAGTTTTCAAACAAGACTCAGCCCTTAATTACTGTTTATGCAGTTCTCATTATATAGCTTCAAAACTGGCTTAGCTAAGCCGTTTATCTTTCGCTCACTTTTTGGCAATGGTGACCACTTTGCTATTTTGCCGCATTATATAGATTTGCCATGAAATACGGCACCTGTATGGGTTTTTATACTTCACCATTTGCATGGCTTTGCGGCCGCTGCTCAGCTAGGTTGCTTGTTCCCTAGAAATGCACTTCCAGCAGTGTGTGTAATCTTATGTTTGTGACGTCATCCTCCACGAAATGGGTCTGAAGACAGCACAATGTATATGCATAATGTCATACATAAGCCAAGTCAGACTCATCTGACTCATCTTGCCAAGTATGGCAAAAACATTTTCATTTTAGTCAGTCATGCAAAAAAAAAACAGTATTATAAAAATAGATTTTGATGAAAGGGGACCTTTACATTTCATGTTTCCTTTTTTTTTTTTTTTTTTTTTTTTTTACCGCTTTAGAGCTCGACGCAGGAGATTGGCGAGGAGGTTGAGGACGACGCCATCTTCACTATCACGCTGCGTAAGGTGCAGCTGCACCACTCATCCAGCAAGGGACAGCGTTGGCTGGGTGTGGAGACGGACGCCGCCCTCAGCCTGTACGAGACTTGCAAGGTGCGAACCATCAAGGCGGGGACCCTCGAGAGGCTGGTCGAATACATGGTCACGGCCTTTAGAGGAAAAGACTCCACCTACGTCACCATCTTCCTGTGCACTTATCGATCCTTTGCCACCACCAAGCAGGTGCTGGACCTGCTGCTCAACAGGTAATGATGGAGACCTCAAACCCTAACTCTTGTTTAAAACATCAATTCGAAAAAGTAATCCCAATTTGAAACCCTCAACCCCTAATTTGAAACATAAACCAAGGTTTAAAATCCTAATTTTGTTTTGGAAACCGTATCACATGTTTGAAACCCTAACCCTACTATGACATGGAACACAAATGTTGGCTAAAACCCGTTATTTGAACACAACACTTGTTTCAAATCGTAATTTGAAACCCGAACACTTGTTTCAAAGGGTAATTTGAAACCTTAATTTCAATCAGTAATCCTGTTTTGAAACCCTTAATTGAAATGGTAAACTCGCTTCGAATTGTAATTTGAAACCCTAGTATTGGCTTCATGCCCCATTTTAAAATGGTTAACCCTTGTTTAAATCCCCAACAAGTACTTGAAATCCATTTTAAAACTCAGATTTTGGCTTTTATCCCTACTAACCCATAAACTTAGTTGAAAACCCTCCATAATATTGTTTTTTCCCATAGATCTTTGCTGTTTTTCTGGATTTTAATTTGTGTTGCGTAATTCCTGTCAGGTACGCCAGGCTCCAGAATGTTCCGGCAGTGGCAGCGCATCGCGTCTGCCAGGATGACTGCACCGAGCTCAGAAAGTGAGATGACGCACAGACTTGACCTTCATCTGGAGTCTGTTTTTGTTGATTTGGAAATATCAGCGCACTATTTCGGATGGCATACATTAGACATAAGCATTTAACGTCAGGCCTATCTTGTAACTTGACTACCGCAGAGGCCACAGATGACTGGCAAATAGTTGAAATTGCACATTGAAGATTGAAGCTAACATGGTACCGTTGCTAGCCTTGGGAGCATTTAGCTTTGGTTCCTCTTTTTTTCATGTTTGTGAACTCACCAAGGCATCGTCAGCAGTCTCAAATACAGTCGAAATAGCGAATCCTGTTAGCGTAGTAGTAGTAGTTTTTTTTTTTTTTTTTTTTTTTGTACATTCCAAAACTAATTTTAAACTCTTACTGAGACCAAAAACACATCACTGTAAAATCATTGAAATAATGTTAGAATTTTAGGGGTGGCACAGTGGGTCAGTTGATAAAGCGTTGGCCTCACAGTTCTGAGGATCCGCCTGTGTGGCGTTTGCATGTTCTCCCTGTGCCTGCGTGGGTTTTCTCCGGGCACTCCGGTTCCCTCCCACATTCCAAAAACATGCAACACTGATTGAACACTCTAAATTGCCCTTAGGTGTGATTGTGAGTGCGTCTGTTTGTCTCAATGTGCCCTGCGATTGGCTGGCAACCAGTTCAGGGTGTACCCTGCCTCCTGCCTGTTGACAGCTGGGATAGGCTCCAGCGTTCCCCGCGACCCTTGTGAGGATAAGCGGCCAAGAAAATGGATGGATGGATGGATGGATAGAATTTTAGCATCATGCTGATCTTTCTTGGATACTACATTCATGTACACACAGTAACATCCATCCATCGATTTTCTACACTGCTTATCCTGACTAGGGTTGCAGGTATGCTGGAGCCTATCCCAGCTATCTTAATTTACAACCTGAATTTTTTTTGCCACCCAATCCCAGGAAGCTACATATAAAAGTATCTATTATATAAACAAACACCCATTCGCACTCACATTCACACCTAATGGCAATTTAGAGTCTTCAATCAACCTACCATGCATGAGGGGATGTAGGAGGAAAAGAGTACCCGGAGAAAACCAGTTGTCCACCCTGTCGCCCCCCCACTCAACATCCTACCATAGTAACATGTCAAATACAGTTGAAATAGCGTACATGATGTTAACTTGTTGCTGTGTCCTGGTGTGTTGTGTAGCACGGTATCGTCCATTTTGGGTGCATGGCTGGACCAGTACTCTGAGGACTTCTGGACTCCTCCGGGGTACGACTGCCTCCACCAGCTTTTGTCTTACCTCCACCTTCACTTCCCCGGTTCTGACCTAGAACGTCGCGCCCGCAACCTGCTGGCGCATTTCCACAGACGGCAGCAGTGTGAACCCGAGACAGATGGTAAGAAAATTTAGATGCCAAAGAGGGATTTAAGGTTGGAGGAGGTTTTGATGGAAGCATTTTTTATGACAAAATGGTGTTTTGTGACTGGTTTGAAGGCTTAATGAAACTGAAATTGAGCAACTTACACACACCTCTCAAATTGAATCCCCACCGCTAGCCTAACGCTCAAACCCATGTGTCCGATTTTATTTTGAAAGCATAAATCTCTTGAAACCATCGTTCAAAACCTTAACCTTGTTTTGACACTTCTCCATTGTGTATTGTCAGGCGAACACTTGGGCTGCCCTTTTGCCACGCAGGAGGAGAGTGGCTTCGAGGACGAGCTGCCCACCTTCAGCTTCCTGTCCTTTGACCCCATCATGGTGGCCGAGCAGTTCACACTTATGGATGCGGTAAGCATAACAACCTAATAGCAGAACAGAATGACAACATAAAGCATAGGAAGGATAGAGAATAAATTTGTGCTAAATAAAAAAGACGTCTTAATATGTTTAAGAACAAAGCATTTTGTTGGGTTAAAAATTGCGATCTTACAAGAATAAAGTTGTGTTTAGAGCAAAGTTGTAACTTTTACAAAAACAGAGAAGCATTTTGTTGTTATAAAAAGTTGCACTATGCAAGAATAGTTTTTTTTTTAAGAAAGAAAAAAAAGTCATGATCAAAAAGTTTGAATCTTTATAAGAATAAGCCCATATTTTGTGGAGATATTAAATGGTATTTACAAAAAAATCTCTACAAGAACAAAGATGCATTTTGTGAAGATAAACAGATCCACTCAGAGTAAAATAAAGTTGTATTTGTCCAAGAGAAGTTTCAATAGCTTGCCATTAAAGTTGAGCTGGACAAAAGTCAAGACATGTCTGAATTTCAAGAATAGAAATTTATTTTGGAAAAAGGTTGACTTTTGTTCTCTCAAAAAATTTAATGTATTCCCCCCCCCCCCCCCCCCCCCCGCTTAAAAAAAAATGCCTTTTGTTCAGTTTGTTCATGCATCAGAATCATATCAGACCTTGTAATATGCCCAAAGCTAAGGTAGTGTTAGCGCTGTTTGTTTTACTGGCTTCTTGTAGAAATAAGTAGGAAAGCACTTTTTAATACCGACACGCACGTAAATGCTCCCAAGTTTATCTTTTTGTCACTGTTATCTAATTTGTGTGTGTGTGTGTGGTTGTGTGCAGGACTTGTTCAAGAAGGTGGTCCCATACCACTGCCTGGGGGGCATCTGGTCCCAGCGTGACAAGAAGGGCAAAGAGCACCTGGCGCCCACCATCCGCGCCACGGTAGCCCAGTTCAACTCGGTCACCAATTGCGTGATCAGTACCACCCTCAGCAACACGGCGCTCAAACCCAACCAGAGAGCCAGGCTGCTGGAGAGGTGGATCGACGTGGCCCGGGTCAGAACACTTTCTGGCTTTACTGGCTTCAAAAATATTGATAAACTTATTTGAAACAATTCGACAGCTTTGGAAACCTAACTACAGGCAATTAAACCCTTCTTTGAAACAGGAAGCCGTACCACAGGCTTGAAACTCCAACTTGAAACCCAGACTTGAAAACCTGGCACTGGCTCTAAACCCTATATTTAAACCCTTAGCCTGCTTTAGAATCCGAATCCATGTTAAAAAACCCCAGTTTGCAACCCTAACCCAGGATTAAAACGATAACGTGAAACTTGTTTGAAACCCTGATGCCGGCTCATAACATGAAGAGCTTGTTTGAAACCATAACCTGAAACCCGTGAGTCAGCTTTGAAACCTCAACTTGAAACCCCAACACTTTCAAAAACCCCAGTGGGTTCCTTCCCTAAAGATGAAATTCTACCCCTTGTATAAAACCCATCTTGAAAATCTACCCTTGGCCTATAAACCCTAATCAAGAACCCTAACAATTGCTTGAGAACCTAACCTAAATGTCATTCTTCCCCAAGCTCTAAACCCAAACCTAAATTTGAAACTCTAACCCTTGTTTAAAATCCCATTTTCAAAAGTTGCCTAACTTAAAGCTAGCCTTCAAACCATAACTGAAAATCCTAACCCCTATTTGACGTTTTTGCCTTGCTGACATTCAAATTAACACAGTCATTCTTTGTGTTGCCTTCAGGAGTGTCGTATCCTGAAGAACTTCTCATCCTTGCGAGCCATCCTCTCTGCCCTACAGTGCAACGCCGTGCACCGCCTGAAGAGAACCTGGGAGGAAGTATCTCGGTCTGTTCTGAATCCCCCTCCTCCCCGTGAACATAATGGTTCCGTCCGATTACACACTTTTAAACCCCTTGTGTCATCACAGGGAGAGTTTCCGCACCTTCCGCGAGCTTTCCGAGATCTTCTCAGACGACAACAACTACTCGCTCAGCCGGGAACTACTAGTGAAGGTGAGATGCGCTGCAACATCAAATTCGCGCCGCTCGGGTGGCAGGTCTCAAAAACGACTTTTACCATTATGTGTGTGCGTGAGGGAATCCCCTCTGACATAAACAGGACGTGTTGGAGGACCCCTATGACGTGCATAGATAAGAGTCTGTCTGTCAGGGAACACCCTGGAGCCACGCCCAGCTATCAGCCACAAGCAGGCAACACTGGCCTCCTGTTGCATCGTGGGTTATGTGCCTCTTATATTACTATGTATGGCACATTACTATACGGTGCAATGGCATATTCCAAAAGCTGCCCTGATAGCACATTTTCAAACCAAGCACAAGAACTTACATTTGTGTGTACGCCAATACCAAGTCCTAGTATTTCATTGTACCATTATAGCTTGAAATAGTGATGAAAATTAGTTTTATTTAATATTGTTTTGAAATATAAATCATGTCTTGAACATGGCATAGGTTTCGCTCATATGTTAACAACTTGTCATTACTGCCATTTTAACACCCAACTGCATTTATTGCCACACATTTGACTTAAATGTCTTCTGTAACACGAGGCATCCCAATTACGTGGTGTGGCATTCTGAACAATACCACGGGCTATGTACAAAGAGCACATAGATAAAAGACAATGAAGAAATATGAGACGAAGAAGAATGTAGTCGATTAAAAGATGTACTACAGTATATGACTGGTGAAGTGGTCTCGGTGTAGTAATAATACCAGAGCATTTTTTTCAAGGGCGAGTACAGATACGCAATATCCATGCTGATATCCTGCATATTACTAAATTCATGGTGGATGAAATGGTGACAGGATGATGGTACAGTACTATGTACTATCTAGTATATGATTGTAGGTACAGTGCATTACTATCTGGAATACTATACATAACAGTGCCACATGACTATACAGAATAATGGTAACTGCACAAACTGTCACTTGACGACCTGTGACTATATGGAACTACATGAGAAAAAAATTACATGCTAATATCCAGAATTATGGTGCATTGCTGGACAGAATGTTGCTACATTGCTATGCAGATTGATCGATCATTGCTATGGGATATAATGGCATGTTACTATATGGAACAACGTCACCTTGCTGTGTGACTATGTGGAATGATTGTATGTTACAATGCAGAATGATGGCACAGTACTGGCTAACTTAGAGGATGCATACTATCCAGAATGGATGCAGATTAATGTACCTGTCTATGTGGGATGATGTCACGCTATTATTCAGAACAACAGTAAATTACTGTGTGGACTGCGAGTAATAGCATATTATTTTGGGAAAGGATGCTAAATTACTATTTGGGCTATGCAAAGCGATGGTAGATGACAATGCAGAATGACCTTGTATAATGTGGAATGATGTCACCTGACTATGCTTGATAATAGTATGTTCCTCGGCCCTCACTGATTAATCGGCCCATTAATTCATCCATCCATTTACGTGCCACTTACTCTCACTGGGGTCGTGGGCATGCCTGAACCTATCCCAACTGACTTATGGCGAAAAGCGGGGTACATCCAGAACTGGTTGGCAGCCCACGGCAGGGCACATGGAAACAAACAACCATTCACACTCATGGAGAATTTAGAGTCTTAAGTCAACTTATTATGCATGCTTTTGGGATGTGGGAGGAAACCTGAGTACCTAGAGAAAACCCACATTTGCACAGATAGAACATGCAAACATTTGAGGCCAGGTTTGAACTGGGGTCCTCTGAACCGAGAGGCAGATGTGCTAACCATTCAGTTATGGTGCCGCTCTGGTTCATCAGCTGATATTAGCACTTTGCAAGTTATTAGTCCTATTTTATTAATTAAAGCTTTTTAAAATTACTCTGACGTTCAATTTGTTAGAGAAATTTTACCCTCCCAAATATTGGAATCTGCAACGGTCTGACAAAAAAAAAAAAAAAAAACCCTATTTCGGTCGAGTTCTGTATGTTACTATGCAGAATGCTGGTACGTTACCAAGAGGAATAATGGTACTGCAGTATACGGGCTATGTGAAATGATTCCTTTGTGTAATGTTGTGGTTCACCAGGAGGGAACGTCCAAGTTCGCAACACTGGAGATGAATCCCAAAAGAGCTCAGAGGAGACACCAGCAGCAGAGAGACCTGGTTGGTACACCACAGCATGATCTAGTGTCACCACTCCAAAGTGACTCTTCAATACAAAGTTGTGTGTGTGTGTGTGTGTGTGTGTTTTCAGGGAGTGATGCAGGGTACTATTCCCTACTTGGGCACCTTCCTGACGGACCTGGTTATGATGGACACAGCCATGAAGGACTACACAGAGGTCAGTGCATCTGTAAAGCTGATTACATTGTCCGTAAAATATTGAGGCAAAAGGATTGTGCCAGAAAATGCATTTTCAATCGCAGTAAACAGACAGCAAACGTGGTTTCTCGAACTGATGTCTGAAGTGCTTTTTTGATGAAGTGACATGATTTATTTGTGGAATATAGCTGGCATTTAGGTTCTCATTTTAATGGTCATCATTTGTGAAAGATTGTTTCTTTTGTGTGTTCTAGGGTGGTCTGATCAACTTTGAAAAGAGAAGAAAGGTATGTGCAGTTAGCACTTAGATTAGCTTAGCATGACTCATGCGTTAAGTTATTTTTTCTTTATGGTGATGGCATTTTATGCAGTATTGACGATTGTGTTCTACATATTTTTGAGTTAACATGGATTTTGTTTTCTACATGGTTTTGCGGTTGTTTACATTGTATGGACATGTCTCATTATGTTGTTTATATATACAGTAGATTTTTCATTTACTTTTTTTTTTTACAATGTTTTTATTTTACTTGTTTTTGCACGTTATTGTTTTGCTTTTTTTCTTGTTTTTTTTTTGTGATTTCAACATTTTGTTTTAACTAGTGTTGTGTATTTTAGTGTGTGTGTGTGTGTGTGTGTGCGCGTGCGTGCGTTACCTGCTTGTTTTTTTGCATTCATTTTGTTGTTTTTGTTTTAATATAATTTTAATAGGTATTGATTTTTTTTTTTGGATGGTGTTAGCGTCACTTGTGATTTTTACAGTTACATTTTTTAATGTTTCTTTATCATGTTTTTTTTTGTGTTTTCAGGAGTTTGAGGTGATTGCACAGATCAAACTGTTGCAGCTGGCGTCCAACAACTACAGCTTCACTCAGGATGCACACTTCCGCGAGTGGTTTGCTTCCACCGAGAAGCTTAGCGAGGCAGAGAGGTAAATGGAAGCCATCATTCGTGTTACATTCTACCACCTGTCGACACGTTGAGTGACATTGACGTCCCCCCTTTTCTTGCAGCTACCAGCTGTCGTGCGACATTGAGCCACTCTCAGAGTCGGCCAGCAACACGCTGCGAGCCAAGAAGAACGGCGGGATCATGAAGAGATGGAGCGAGTGAGTGAGAACCATTAGCTTAGCATCGGATTGTTTACACACATGGCGAGGCTCAAAGACACGTGGTTATTAGTCAACTTTAAAACCAGGTGGAGCACCTGCACTCGTATTTTGGAGAATCTTCCCAAGATTTGGAATTAGGATTTTGAGCCAGGGTTGGGGTATTGCGTAAAGTGTCAAGCGGAAGGAGGTGGCTGACACAATCCGTGCATCCCTAAGCCCCGCACCCCCTGGTGTTTTGAAAACCATTAGACGGTTACAAATTAGGTGTTGAGGCCAATGTTAGAGTTTCATTCCTGGGGTTGATGTTAGAAAATAAGGATTCAAATTAAGGTTAGGGTTTCAAAATTGGGTAAAAAGACAGAGTAAGGCTTTTGACTTTGGGATTAAATCCAGAGTTGGAGTCTCAAAGTTGTTGTTGTTGTCCTTTCGGCTTGTCCCTTTCGGGGTCGCCACAGCGTATCATCTCAGATGAACGCATATATATGTTTTAGCACAATTTTTACACCGGATGTCCTTTCTGACGCAAACCTTCTCAGGGAGTGGAGGCCCCAGTGGGATACGAACCCACAACCCCTGGTTTACCAAACCAGTGCTCTAACCACTCAAAGTAAATTTTTAAAACAGGGTTAGGGTTTAAAATTGGGGCTTGAACTATCTGGCCTATAATGGCACTTATTTAGTAGACTTTTTAAGGAACTGTCTTGGTCAACCATTTCAATTCCCTTACATGAAGTAATAAATGATGTACCTCTATATAGGAATTTTATGTATGACGTTTCTAGGTCCACTATGTCAGGTTTACGCAGCCTTTTGGGACATGGTCAGTGACGTGTCCGGTTATAGCATCTGATGATAGCCAGGCTCACTCAACCCAGTACATTTAAAGTACAAAATCTCAAGGAAGGAAGACAAAAGGAACTTCTTGCTCGTGAGGAGAACGTGGGATGTGTATCTTTCACAATCTCCAACCCGTTCTGCCCACATCTCCACCAATCCTCATTTTTATGGGTTAGTGCAGTCCGCATCACAGCAATGCAAATGTGACAAAAACAGCCAATGTGAGTCTTTGCGATGTCCTCATCATCCTCTCGAGATCGTCAGTCTTTATGTTGTCCTCTGCATCACTCTCTGGTGTTTCCACGGCACCCAATTTAACTTGATTGCATCACATTGTTTAAGTACATCAGAGCAAAAGTTTCCATGGCACCCAACGTGCCTCTTGATTGCATCACATTAAGCAAAGAAGCATTAAAAACAATCAAGAGAGCAAAAATGTGATACCTTTACTGCCAATTAATCCAACACACTATGTAGAATTTGTATAGACAGTGATTGTGAACACAGCCCTTGATGTTGCACCTTTTGTGTGTCCAGTCGTCAGTTGGCAGAGGGTACCTCCGGTTGCTCAGCGGCCGGAAGTGGTGGCGCAGTGGGTTCGCATTCCAAATCCTTTGACCATGCCCACTTCCGACCGTACCAAAGCGGCGGAGGAGACAGCGGCGACGCCCTCAGCGTCACCTCTGTCAGCTCCAGCGGCTCCGACTTGGAGGACGTCAACGCCAGCTTCCTCTCGGACTCACCCGAGGGACACGAGAGGAAGGTGAACACAGTTGTCAATCAGTGATTGACAGCCCCTGCAGTACTTGACTTTAAAATAAATAAATATATATTTGAGAGTGATTATAGTGACAGTAGTGTGTGTTTGGGTTTAGACATCGACGCCTTCAGTGAAACTTTCTGTTTCGGCGCTGGGGAGAGACGCTCTGGCTGCAGACACAACCTCTACGGTATGGCTCACTTTTACTTCCACCCTAAAGTATTTTATTTTCATTTCCATCTTAAGACGTTTGGCTTTCTCGTTAAAAAAACAACACTATGGTCCTTGTTGGATTCTTGTTTTTGCTTCGGAACTTTCATTTCTTTTCCTATCTGAGTGAGGTGATCTGTAAGTACTTGGAGAAAAGGTTGTTTGAATTCTAAAAATGTTTAGGAAAGGTCCCTCAATGCATGCTTTAAGTGATCTTTCACAAAGGTTACTCCTGAGCAACTTTTATGAAAAGAAAGGAGATCCAGTATCTTCCCCACAATCCTTTATGTCAACAATATTGAAAGCAGCAGGCCACGGATGAAGTTTACAGCCAATGCAAAGATGCTTAAAAATTTCTCTCTAGAGACTTCAAAACTAATAACACAAAACAGTATTTTAAAGGGACATATTTTGCCAAACCAACATTTTCTAGTACAGTGCTGCCTTGGTTCTCGAACACAATCCATTCCAAAAGGCTGGTCTAAAATCAAAACGTTCGAAAACCAAAGCACGTTTTCCCATTACAATGAATGGAAAATGAAATAATGCGTTCCAAGCCTTAAAATATATATTAAGCGATTTTTTTTTTTATTTTTTTTTTTTTTAGCTTTTCCTGATAATAAACTTCATAGTAGAAATATGTGTATAGTTTAAATACTTTATATAATTAAATCATTTGAGAAATATCTTTATTTTTTGCTTAAAATGTCTGCTTTAGCCAAGTGTAGTACGCTGATCTGGGGTTAATGTTGCTTAATTTGAAAAAAAAAAATTCACTACAGTACTGGGAAACGTCCGTGAGCAGAGGAGCGTGTGACTCAACTGGTTGCACCGCGGGCGTTCGTGCGCGTGACGTCTTTTCTGTTTTTCGGGGGGGTGTTCGAGAGCACAATAACAAATTGTCGTGGATCAGGTGGTCAGGGTGTTCGAATATCGATTTTCGTTCGAAAACCAAAGCAAAAAAAAATCTCAAAATTTTCGTTCGAAAATTGATTTGTACAAAAACCAAGACGTTCGAAAACCGAGGTACCACTGTATTTGGGAAATATTGTCTCAATGGTGGTGTAGTAAATTAAATCAAAATTAAATTATGGATTACACGTTTTACTTTTGGATGTGTAACTGCATTTCACAACAATATTTTACTTTAAATTCCTCCTTACAACATTGGACTTCCTCCTTAACACATTTTACCCTAACATCCTTCTTGAAAGTCTGCACCTTTTCTACATCCTTTTTTACCTTCGCCTTTAAGAACTTTGATATTCTCCTTTAAAAATGAGACTTTTCAACATTTCACTTCCACCATTAAGGATGACACTTTCTGCTGTATATTTTACCTTCAATTCCATTTGGGAAAAAAATTGACTTCCTCCCTAAAAGACAACTGCACATTACACATTTCCCCTTAAGACTTTGATTTTCGCCTTAAAGGAGTTGGCTTTAATTCCTCCTTACAACACACACCAACACACCTATGTCTGAAATGTTTTCCTTTCACTTCCACTTTGAAAGAAAATTTCACTTTCATTTTTTTCTTTAAAAGATGACCCCACTTTTTGTGTATGTCTGTGTATTCTTTTCGTGTATATAATAAAAATATATTGCACCTTAAAACATTTTACTTTCTTTAAAACATGACAGCACTTTCCTTTCCTTCAATCTTAAAATGTTTTACTTTTTAGTTCCTCCTTAAAGCACAACTACTACAACAGGTACAATACCCAAATTATTGATTCCTTAATTTTGCTTTCACTTTTACCTTAAATATTGACATCACTTCTTTTAAAGTATGAGTTCAGTCACTTTCACCTCCTCCTTAAAGCTTCACTTTCATTATCTCCATAAAACATTGAACATTCCCTTTCATCTTAAAACTTAACTTCCACTTTCCGCTTCTATAATATTGATATTTTGTTAGCAGATGGTTTCTATTTCTTTCTAATGTAATTTTGTGCATTGCAGTTCTGGGAGTGCACGTCACTGTCATCTCTGGACACGTCCGGCATGGGCTCCAGCTCGGGCTCAGCGTCGGGCTCCAGCACGGCGTCGTCATCGTCTGTGTCGTCTTCCGCAGCGCTCTCGCTGTCCCTGTCGGCGTCGCGCTCGCACAAGCGCTCAGTGTCGGCCGTGTCCAACTACTCAACGCTGTCGCTTCCCCTCTACAACCAGCAGGTGGACGACTGCTGCATCATACGCGTCAGCCTCGACGTTGAGAACGGAAACATGTACAAGAGCATCCTGGTAGATAGACACCCCTAATATAGTATAGTTGCCTCATATTTCATGTCTACAAACCTCTTATATACCATTTTAGTTAAGATCGCTAGTGTACGTAATTATCGGTCTCTATAAATTTACATTCATGCCTTTTGATGACCATCAGTTTGTCCTTCGCGCAGGTGACAAGTCAGGACAAGACACCCGCCGTCATCCGCAAGGCGATGATTAAACACAATCTGGAGCGGGAGAAGACCGAAGACTACGAGCTAGTGCAGAAGATCGCAGAAGACAAAGGTGTACTATAGTAACATCTACCCTGACAATTACCTTAACAATTACAGTGAAAACTTCATTAACAATAACTTAAGAACCACCTTAGCTTGACAACAATCTTAATAAACACGAAAACTTTAGAGCATGACTCGACATAACGCCACCATGTTCACGTGTAAGCATTAGTGCTAGCACTAGCTTGCTAGGCTACATATGTTTTGTCGGCTGCTTGTAAGTGGTATTGTATTAAAAGTATATGAACATACAAGCAATCCTTGAAAGAATATCTCCTGAGCACCAGTGACCACCACCTTACATTTTGCCCCATTTTGTTCTTTTTTTGACCAACGCAATACATGCACGATCCGTTGTTGTTATCGTGGCCGTGGTAACGAGTGTAACCGGTAGTGTTTGAGCTGGCAAGATAAAGACAAGATGTGATATCGAATAACGAGATTTTCATGCACTAGTCTGACATAGTGCAATCATGAAACCCCAAATTTGTCTTGTAGTCTGATCTGGGCATTATGTGTTGTCTGTACCACACTGCCAATTTTTTTTTTTTTTTTAATTTATTGGCAGTCAGATATTGAAAGTACAACGTCAAAAGACCCATGACAAGGTTAAAGAAAAATTACCAAAAACATTGCTCTTTGATTCAAATATACTGTTCACGACACAGTGTCTTTTACGGCGTCGATATTTAGCGTCATTTATCGACTCTGTGAATTATGACACCTGATCAGCATAAAACGCAAATTATTGGCCGGTACTGATCAGGCCAATCAAATTGGTTGAAATAGAGGAATTATAGAGGCGAAATGTAAAGTTAAATCTTAACGACTATCTTGAAAAAATTATTGAAATTCTCCTCAACTTTGTGGTGTTTCAGACCCCTTCCGGTCTTAACCTAATACAGACACACAGCATAACCTTTCTCTCGAGTGTAGTGGCAGTTTTCTGACGTTATCCTGTTTCTCTTTGTTTAGAGCTTCGCATCCCCGACAACGCCAACGTCTTCTACGCCATGAACTCCAGTGCCAACTACGACTTTGTGCTGAAGAAGCGCGGGCCGGTGCGGCCCGTGCGTGCCAAGGCGGTGGCCAGCTCCACACTGCCCCGTATGAAGCAGAAAGGACTGAAGATAGCCAAAGGGATTTTCTGAGGGCGGGAGAGCAGGCAAGACTGGAAATAAAGAGAGAGCGCCACTTGGAGCACCTTAGCACTTCGTTTGGCTTCGGGAAGCCATTTTTGGGCCAAGTCACCTACTTGTTTACATCAGACAACCAGGATAGCGGTCGCACTTTGGAATTTTACACCATCCTGGCCGATAGTGTTAGCATATGGTCACACAGACATCCCTTGGGCAAGGTCTGGAAGTTCTGGATGGATTTTTTTTACAGTATCCTGATTATGGTCTGGATGCCTCTCCTGTTGATACATGCTCAAACAGACTTTGTCCCATGGGTGGGCTCTGGGTGTTCCTAAAGGTCATTGTCTTGACACATGATCAAAACAGACGTCATTCCGTGGGCATGATCCAGAAGTCCCGGATGGATTATTTTTTAAGCAGCATCCTGGGGATGTTCTGGATGCCCATTGTTTTATCACAAGGTCACACATTGTCCCGTGGGTAGGATCGGGTTGTTTCTGGTGCCCACAGTGTTGACACATCGTCGAACAGACCTTGTCCCATGGGTAGGATCCGAATGTTCTGGATACCCAGTTTTGACACTTGGTCAGACAGTCGATTGACTCAAGTGACACTTGATTGGATGGGCCAACAACATGTATATAAGTCAGCTGTGCTGTGTGTATTTTTTTTGCCCTTTATATAATTTTGTGTTGTTGTAGTTTTTGTTTTCTGCTTTGATGATGGTGCTGCTGATGATCTTTTATTCAAGAGGTCCCATGATTTCATTCACCGCCATGTTTGGAAACTGAACAATTTAATGACCACTTTGAGGGTTTATGACCGGGTATTTTTGACCACTAGTTGATTTCAGCCGTCACTTATACTTATGATCATGCTTTTTTTTGGGGGGGGGGTGGCTTACCGACGACTTTGCACTTAATTTATGAAGAATCGCTCAGTGCTCAGCATAAATGACCTCAGCTTTTCATCCATTTTTTTTCATCAACATTGTGATAATGTTCACAATTTTGATGACGATCACATTCAACAAAGTATTAGAGCCATACTGGAAAAACAAAACGTAATAATACGGTACTATAAAAATGAAGTTGGAAAACAGTTGAGCGTGTATCTACATATTTAATGTTGAAAAAATGGCTTTAATCTCATAAGATTGTTTTCATGAAAAAATATTACTTTAATAAGTCTCGTAAAAATATGCCTTATAAGAATATGACTTTATTCTCAAAAACATTTTTTTTTTTGCTTGAGTTGACAGTTTTTTTTCTTGACAGTTTTTTTGCTATGGTAATTTTTTTTCAAAACATTCTTTACTGTCGGGTTTTGACTACCACCCCCCCCCCTCCCAAAAAAGACTTTTTTTGTCTTAAAATTAAGACTTAATTCTTGACAATGTTTTCTCCCAGTTTTTTGTCCTCAAAAATTATATTAAAGTGAAACCTTTTATTTTCCTGGAAAAAAAATGCCTTTTACCTGTTGAGACGAATTCGTTTCTGCTGAGCACTGTATGTAAAGGTTTACTTTTCAAAATTATGGAAGTGTAATATTGGGATAGGATGTGGAAGGAAGCACTGGAGGAAGTGATGCGGTTGAGGATTTCCAACTTCTCACAAAGGAAACTATTGGAATGGACCTGAGGCTAATGCTGGCTGTAAAGCATGATGGGAAGTATAGGAAACGCACTTGTGGAGAGAAAATGGCCTGACCACCACAAGGTTGTCACTGCCACAAAACTAAATGTTTGCCTGATGCCACTGCCACCATTTTTTGCCTTTTTTCCCCGTTTGTTTGTTTCATTTTGCTTTTATTCTGGACATGCAAAAAGTTCAAATGATGATGGAGTCACTGGGGGCTTCATGTCGAGCACTGTGAACAACAACAAAAAGTCCTAGTGGATGCAGTGAGCAAGGACAAGTTGCCAAACAAGTGATTTGCCTTTTAAGATGGGGACAAACCTTTGGATTTTTTTTTTTTCATTTTGTTTCAAACTCTTGAACAAAAAGTTGTGAATTGACATGCCGATGTATTACTTCATCCTGAACAAACTGCTTTCAACCTTTTCCAACTCTCCAGCACTGAGAAGCTTGGCCTCCTTTGACTCTTTGCAGCAACCACATCAACACTTGACTTTATATGCCACACGTTACTTTAAGGGTCACAACACTTGACTTGACCAGCACTTCACGTTTTACATGACATCACTTGGTCGGTCACACTTGGAAACGACGCTTGACATGACGGCTTTACAGATTACTTATCGCTTGACGTGTTACAACTGAGACAACTTTCTATAACACTTAATATGCCACTTGACATTACACTTTACATGTTACATCACATCATATGTAACACTGTGATGTCACAAGTTTAACACTTGACCCTTGTACTACAAGTTACGCCACTTACCATGTCAATCACTTGACGTGTTTCTTATGTTACATGTGCTCATGATGTTATTTTTGACATGCCACTCAACACGTTTAGCACTTAATGTGCGATCTGACTGCCTTCTGACACAATGTCACTTGACATTACAGTTCACATCACGTCAAGTGTCACTTAACATGATTTTTCTACTGTTTAGAAAGTTGCGATCGAACAAACTTGTCATGGTTTTATTAATTTTTGACTTTTCTACATTTTTTTTTTTTTTCCACTTTTGGGCAAACCGCTGCCATTTTTTTCACATGTGCTCCAGGATGTAGCACATCTGCTTTTAGCCGCACTGCAGGAATTCCATGCTTTCCCTTTAGAGTCCTCCTTCAATTCCAGTATGTGAATGCGTCATGTATGTTGAGTCCGTTACCGGAATAGAAAAGGCAAATTCTGTAATTCTCTGTGCAGCTGGCGTCTCTGTGGTGATGAGGTGTGTGTGTGCGCGTGTTTGTGGGTGCGTTGACATGACTTTCCTCTGTTGCTTTGAGTGTGTTTTTGTTTTGTGTTATTGTTGCCCTCCGCTGTGTTTGGATGCTATTATTTCCACCATTTGAATCGAAGACTGACAACCTTTTTCTAAGTGTCTTTACTACTTCCTCCTCCCAGAAATCCACACACAAAAAAAGATGTAGAATACATAAAGTGCCCCGGCTGTTTATTTATTAATTTGTATATACAGCTTTTTTTGCATTGTACATTCCCTCCTCTCTCGGTTATAGATTAATATATTAATGTATATATGAATAAACATACCGTTTGTTAAAGAATACAGTTTCTTTTTTTGTACCTTTCATAAAGTTTTACAGTTTGAAATCAAATTCTGTGCTAAAATTACTTTTAGAATTTTTTTTTTTTTTTTTTAATTTGGATGAGTTGAAAGTGAAAAATATTGCCATTGAAGGTGGCATGGTTGCGCAGCTGTAGAGCAATGGGCTCACAGTTCTAAGGACCAGGGTTCAAATCCTGGCCCTACTTGTGTGGAGTTTGCATGATCTCCCCATAGCTGTGTGGATTTTCTCCAGGTTCTCCCATTTCCTTCCACATCCCAAAAACATACAATAATTGGAGAATAAATTGCCATTAGAGTTGTTGTCTGTCTCCATGTACCCTGGGATTGACTAGGAACCAGTTCAGGGTGTACTCTGGCTCCTGCTCGATGACAGATGGGATTAGTTCCAACACTCCCGCGACCCTCGTGAGGATAAACTGCTCAGAAAATGGATGGATGAATTGGCATTGAAATAACCGTTCAGTATTTTGGGATTCGTGGCTTGTCGTGTCGTCATAACCACGCGACAGGCCATGTCTTCCGATTACGCGTGCGTACTCAAGACCACTCCATTCTGTATGCATTATTACTGTGTAAATGTATCAATTCCAATTTAATTTGAGTCTTGGCTCGCGTATGCGTAATTTAAATTATTTTATCAGTTTCCAGGCGTTTAAGCCGTCATTTGTTATGTTGTGTCGTCATCAACTCGCAACCGGATGGGTCCCGTTGTACGCATGCGGACTAACCCGGCTTTTGTTATTGCATCCCATTCCAGTATGGCGCTAAGCAAGACGTTTGGGCAGAAACCTGTCAAATTCCAACTGGAAGAGGATGGAGATTTTTATATGATCGGCTCGGAGGTCGGCCTTTCTTCATTTTAATCTGCCACCACTTACTCTTCTCGACAACTTTTGTTAAATCGTCAATTCGTCGTATGGTATCGTAGCTCACATGCTAACGTTGCTCAGCGACGGTGAGGGCAAGAAGAGTCACCCGTCCGGCTTTTTAAATTCATATATGCGACTATATGAGTTTTAGGCTTTTGAGTCCCTACTGTATTATATAACGTATTCATATCGTATTTTGGTTTTGTGTTGCTGTTCTCTGCGTTGGTTTGAGCTTTCTATGAAGAGGTTAGCATGCTAAGCTAGTGGTTTCACAACTATTTTGAATGGGGAAATTTAGCAATCAAGTCTAAGTGAGAACAGAAGTTTTCCAGTTAGGGACTCAAGACAGGATAGGGCGTCAAGTTCAAGTTTCAAGCCCGGGTTGGGGTTTAGAATGATTTAAGTCATAGGTGTTTCAAGCCTGGTGTAGGGTTTCAAGTAGATTTGCATGCCACGATTGAGTTTTTCAGAATTAGGGTTTCAAAGCAGTAGGGTTTCATGCCCGAGTTAAAGTTTTTCGACTAAATTAGGTTTTTAAACAAAGGTTAGGTTTTAAAAATGGGTACACGTGGGCTTTCAAGCCACAGGACCGGATTTAAGCAAGAGTGATGACAAATTTAATATTCAAAACTTGAGATTTTAGACAAGGGTAAGTGTAAAGTTATGGTTTCAAGGCTGTGTGTCTTCAAACAAAGACAAGTGTTTTCAAGCTACTGTTTCAAGCAAGGGTTGGGGTGTCAAAATAGGGTTTCAAGCTATTGTTAAGGTTTCAGAGAAGAGTTTCAAGACCGAGTTTGGATTTCATACAACGTTTTGAGATGTAAATTAGGGGTTTAAGCTTTGGTCCAGGTTTTAGAGTAAGGTTTCGAGATAGGTTCAGGGCTTCGAGATTGTGTTTCAGGACAGTGTGTGTGTTTTAAACAAGGGTTAGTGTATCAAGCCATAAATAGCAAATGTTTCTACTGATTGGCAATTTGAGTTGCTTTGCAAATGTATAAATGAAAAGAACAAAGTGTGTCAAAGCATTAAAAAGTGTGTTTACATAATATGAAGTAATAAGATATGATATGTGTTAGGTGGGCAACTACCTGCGCATGTTCCGAGGTTCCCTGTACAAACGATATCCGTCCTTATGGAGGAAGTTGGCGTCGGTCGAGGAGCGCAAGAAGATTGTGGAGTCGTCACACGGTCAGTATGGCGTCAGTGTGTGTGTGTGTGTTGGGGAGGGGAGGGGGGCGATTGGCAGCTACTATTTGGCCGTTATGGTTTCAGATCACGGTTACACCCAGCTGGCCACCAGTGTCACGCTGCTCAAGGCCAGCGAGGTGGACGAGATCCTGGACGGTAACGACGACAAATACAAAGCCGTGTCCATCAGCACAGAGCCCCCGGCATACCTCAGGTACCACAACAACGCTGTGTTACTTTTGGCAAGTCAAGCTTCAAGCTTTTCCAACAAGTTACTTTACATTGACTGGTTCAAATCAGATTTACAAGTTAGCATTTCAAACAAGGGTTCAGGTTTTAAACAAAAAGAGGTAGGATTTTAAATTAGGATTTCAAGACAGGTTTTCATTTTAGGATTGTAAACTAGTTTCAAGCCTCTGTTAGGGTTTTTAATAAGCGTTATACAATCGGAATTTTGGGGCTGATCACCGAGTTAAAAAAAAAAAAATCAAAGCACAAGATTGAGCAATGTGCGCTGTTCATTTACTGTTTATGCTTGTTCTGTATACTGCGTATCTTCAATAAGGTCTTGTCAGGTCATGCATTCTCATCAGTTCGGTCAAAACTACATTACAACATGACAGATAATTTACTTTAATAAAATTACTTTATTGTAATTAAACTACTTCACAAACAAACCTTTGAACATGATTCGACAACGCTGGTACAATCATTAGGGCTAGCACTAGCTTGCAAGGCTTCATAACATTTTGTTGCCTGCTTGCAAGCCGTATTGTATTAAAAGTACGTGAGCAGACCTCAAGCAAGCCTGGAATGAAAGTCCTCTGTTTTTTTTTTTTCTTCATTTTGTTCTTATATTTCACATGACAAGAGGTTGTTGTTGCCATCACCATGGTAACGAGTGCATCCGGTCAGGTTTGCGTTGACAAGTCAAAGCCCTGTGATTGTAAAAGACTGTATGCAGTGGTATCCAAATAAAATATTTTATTACAGTAGTCTAATATAGTGCAATCGTGAAAGACCAAATTGGTTTTGTCGTCTGGTTTTGTTTGTTGCCTGCTTCACACTGCTGAAATGTTATTTTTTTTTAAATAACTTTATTGGGTTATTTTTTGGGACGTCAAGTTATGGTTTCAACCTTGTTTCGAAACAACCTTTCGAAATAAATAAGATTTCATTCCAATGTTTGGGGATTCAAAGTAGGGTTGTTAACTACATTAAGGTTTGAGATGAGGACGGCAATGCATGGTTAGTGTATTCAACGAGGGTTTCATGTTCAGGTAAGTGTTTCAGTTCAATGTTTGATGGGTTTAAGTCAAACACAGGCTGAAGGTTTCAAACCATGGTTAGGGTTTCAAAGTAGGACTTCAAATGTTTGTTTTTGAGAAACAAAGTAAGTTGTGGCTTTTCTCGCTTGGCAGTCATCTTTTTCTGAAGAAAGTTTCTAACTTACCAGCCGCCTTTGAACGTAGCATTTCTTTTGAAACTCACCCTCTTGTGGTTGGGTGAGGATGTGCAGCTCTACCTGCCTCTTCTGTTGCAATAAAAATCTGATTTTTAATTCTACATATCTGTTTGTACAGGGAACAGAAGGCCAAGCGGAACAGCCAGTGGGTCCCCACGCTGCCCAACAGCTCTCACCACCTTGACGCCGTACCATGCTCCACCACCATCAACCGCAGCCGCCTGGGCCGAGACAAGAAAAGGACCTTTCCGCTCTGGTAAGTCACAGCTGCTGAAACACACACTTGCCTGTGTGTGTTTTCTTGTGCATGTGTGTTAAAGCGTGCGTGTGTTTCTTGTGTAGTTTTGACGACCACGACCCAGCGGTGATCCACGAGAACGCCACCCAGTCGGAGGTGCTGGTCCCCATCCGTCTTGACATGGAGATTGAGGGCCAGAAGCTGAGAGATGCGTTCACCTGGAACATGAACGGCACGTTACACATCAACATCACTTGCAGCCGACACACACATCATGTGGTCCTCACTTGTGGCAAACATGCAAACCAATTAAAAAAAAAATTACAGTTTTAGGCTATTCAACAAGGTCAAGGCTTTCATAGGTGGGCCGGATTTATTAGTCCTACAACACTTGGCCGTTCCAATTTTTGTTTGTTTTTGTTTTAAATTGTTAGTCGGAATCATCGTTATTTGGCAAGTATGTTAAAAACACACAGGGAATTTGTCTCAGGTAGTTGCAGGCGCTCTAGTAGGACAGTCTATTGACAGAGAATACAGCACGTGTGGAAACCTTTTGGCTCAAGGGCCACATTGATGTTTAAAATTTGACAGGCAGGCAGAGTCACAAGCAGATGCTTCCATATGAAAAATTTAAAAAAGGACATTATAGTGTAAAGACAATACTTTAGATTTAATTATAGTGGAAACGGTTGTGTTGTTGATCACCCTTTTTTTTTTTTTTTTTTTTTTTTGCCAGTGCATCGAAGTTTGGTGTAAGATTTGTTGACAATCCTCAGAACAGCACCTGCCAAGTTATTTTATTCATTATGATTTTTTGTTTCCGTTTATCTGCCTTCGGAATTATATTCTGCCAAATATCGGCATCATTTAAAAAAAAAATACTCATTAGACCCTAATCCGGATTAGACCCTAATTTCAACCAAGGGAATCTTAGGTTTTCAAGCCTTGGTTACAGTTTTAGACAAGGTTGAGACTTTTAAATTGAGTTTCAAGCCAAATTTGGGGATGTAAATGAGGGGTTCAAGCAGTGTTATGATATCAATGTAGTTAGTAGTTTTAAACAAAAGTGAGGCCTTCAAAGTAAGAGTTTTAAACTAAAGATGCCAAATTAGGATTTCAAGACAGGGTAGGATTTTAAATGCGATGAGGGGTTTGAAATAGGAGCGATTGAAAATTTTAAATTGAATTACGATTTGAAATTGGCTGAATAAGTTCAAGATAACATTAGGGTCTCAAAGAATTGTTTCAAGAAAATAATTTGACATGATTATGTTAGATGAGACCCTTAGGTGTGATTGGGAGTGAAAATGGTTGGTTGTTTCAATGTGCCCGGCGATTGGCTGGCAACCAGCCAGTCAGGAAAAGGCACCAGCATTCCTGCGACCCTTGGGGTCTCAAGCTGGGGTTAGCATTAAAGATGAGGGTTGAAGGCATGCTTTAGGGTCACATAGAAGAGTTTGGAATCAAAGTCGGGGTTTTAAGGGGCTTAAAATAGCGTATTGGTTTTCTGGCAGTTAGTTTGAAATCAAGGCATAGAGGTGGAATTTGTGGTTGTCCCGATTTCCAGAGAAGCTGATGACTCCTGAGATGTTTTCGGAGATCCTGTGTGACGACCTGGACCTGAACCCCTTAGCCTTTGTGCCCGCTATCGCTTCCGCCATCCGCCAGCAGATGGAGTCGTACCCCACCGACAGCATCCTGGACGAGCAGACGGACCAGAGGGTTATCATCAAGGTACTGCGACGACGCGGAGCGCAGTGACGGGAAAGCCGCCTTTCTTCTTCCTGGCTGACTTCCTCATGGTCTCGTCCAGCTCAACATCCACGTGGGCAACATCTCCCTGGTGGATCAGTTCGAGTGGGACATGTCAGAGAGGGAAAACTCCCCGGAGAAGTTTGCGCTCAAGCTGTGCTCGGAGCTGGGCCTGGGGGGCGAGTTTGTCACCACCATCGCGTACAGCATCAGGGGGCAGCTCAGCTGGCACCAGAGGACGTACGCCTTCAGGTATTGCGGGAGCGTTTCCGGCCAGTGCCGCGGATTAGCAGGAGGCCGGCCTCGTGACTTTTGTGCCCATACTGTTTAGTGAGAACCCGCTCCCCACGGTGGAGATCGCTATCAGGAATACGGGTGATGCCGACCAGTGGTGCCCCCTGCTGGAGACACTGACAGACGCCGAGATGGAGAAGAAGATCAGAGACCAGGACAGAAACACCAGGTGGGCGTCAGCGTGGACGTGTGCGCGAAAAAGATGGGCAAGAGTAGTCGAGGGGAAAAAAGGCAAAGTAAGCCTTACAAAAAGGTACAAAAATAGAAAAAAAATGTAAATATTTTAAAAAACATTTAAGAAAAGTAAAGTCTGGAAAAGGACAAAGTCCTCAAAAAAAGTGTCAACAGACCAAAACCTACTTTAAAAAAGCGTTATTTACAGAACAGTATCCATTTACGTAAGTAAATATTTACAAAACGTTACACCTACAAAAGTAAAAGTAGAAAATGAATATTTTGGGAGAAAAACGTTATTTAAAAAATTGGCAAAAAATAAAAGTAAACGAGTAAAACGTTTGTTTGACAAGCCAGCATAAGTTTAAAAAAGTACATAAAATACATAAATGCAACTCTGAGTGCCACTTATCTAGCTTGCAAATGTGAAAGATGTTTTTTTTTTTTCGTTTTTTTTTTTTTTTTTACAAAATTAAAAAAATGTAAATGTATTTTTTTTTTAACAACAAAAATGAGTGGGGGGGGGAGAGGATTAGAAAAAATATTTATTTTAGTTTTTTGCTGCATAACAGCTAAATGCTGCTTCATCACGTTTGCGTTGGACTCTGCGCTCCACTTTTGAGTTTGTATTCCTTAAGCATTTCTTTCAAATATTCAGGACCGAAACCGTTTAGTGATGTCGAGACCAGTACCAGAACTTTAAAATCTATTCTAAAGCTGACTGGAAGCTGGCGTAAGGACTTTAGAATTGGAGTTATACGCTATGACCTCTTTGTTCTGGTCAGAACCCAAGCTGCAGCATTCCAAATCAGATGCAGCTGTTTAATGCTCTTTTTGGGGAATCCAGTCAGAAGACCGTTAAAATAGTCAAGTCTACTTGAGATAAAATCATGGGAACATGGCTCATTTAAAAAAAAAACTGTTTAAGATATTCTTTGAAGTACATATATGTACATGTTAACAACATGTAAGTACATACTAAAATCTGAAAAAAAGACCGCTTAAAAGTAAAGTTAAAAGGTAAAAGTTAGAAGTAAACTTAAAGGGTTCAGAGTAAAAAAAAAAAAAAACAACAAAAAGTACCACATGGTGGTGCCACCAATTTTTTTTCTTTTCTTTCAGGCGAATGAGGCGACTCGCCAATACTGCACCAGCCTGGTAGAACTGCTACTGCTTCATCATCGTCATTGTCAGACCAAGAGCTCCCCCAACCGGGACCACACACGCGCGACACGGGTTCCTTATTCTTACCCTTTTCGGTTCTCAATCTCACACACATACACACGGTGCAAGAAGTCAGATAATATATTTATGTTGTAGTCATCTTTTTGTACATTTTAATGATTCTTACAAAATAAACAAAAAACACATTAGCAAGGTTTCATGATTTTCTTGTCTACACTTGTCTTATCCAAACATCCTTAAAAAGTCCCAAGTTGGATTTTGAGACAGGCTGGTGAAGAGTTTGGGGTTTCAAACCCGAGTTAGGCTTTTAAACAGGGGTCAGTGTTTGAAATTAGGATTAAAAATCACACTTGGGGTTTCATGGAATATAAAGTTTAGGGTTTCAGCTTTCGAGCCTGGTTTCGGTCTTCGAAGGTTAGGTCAGTGTATGAGTATTTTTTGCGGGGTGGGTGCTTTTAAATTAGATAATGTCTCTCAATGTGATGAGAGTGGACACGAAGTTGCACTTGATATAAAGGTTTTAATCCTTTTCTAAATATTTTTTTCCTAGTGCCAGCAATGCAGTGCTCACGGAAACACACTTTTACACGTTGTACTAATACAATCGCACAAATATACATAGCTGTACCCTTTCACACACACAAACATACAGTACAGTTATGTGCCCAAAATTGGAGTATCGAGTGACACCAGATTTATTTTCCTCTTTCTGCCATAATCATCAAAATTGAAACAAGGGATTGAAATATACACAAATACATAGGCAGACATGTACACAAAGCAATACACACTCATACGTGGACATACAAACCCAGAAACACACGTGTGAGCATATAGCCACAAACACAAACATGCACAAAAACGGACACAAACAGGAAATTCACACAAACATAACATACAAAACCACACTGGTTCACACAAACAAAAGGCCTCAAAGGCACACCCGAATGTATACAGTATATATATATATATATATATATATATATAAATATAGATGGCCTCATGCACTAACACACACAAAAACAGAGAAACACATTCTGTACATAGACACAGAAAGATAGCAGTAAAGGTTAGCTGCATACTAGTTTGAGATTACTGTGGAATGTCAACTTCCTGTCTGACAAAACAAAACATCTGAACAAAATCAAAGATGAGCATACTTCTGAAAATCTTGACAGTGAAAAAGAAAGTGAAGTGAACCACAGCTCATGGACCTCATCACAGACAAGTGGACAAATTTCAGGCTTCAAAGCAGGATTAGGTTGGACAACAATGGTTATGCTTTTAAAATAAAGTTCTGAGCCTTGATTGGGGTGTTAAAGTTCTAAAGTCATGCTTCAAGAGAGAGTTTAGGGGTTGCAATTAGGGTTTTGGTCTAGGGTTAAGGTTTGAATGGTTATGGTTATGAATTATAGTAGGGTTTCAAGCCAGGTTAGGGTCTGGAAGGAGGATTTCCAGCAAGTTTTTTTTTTCTTAAACAAATGAGGGTGTCAAGCCAAGTTAGTTTGTTCAAAAGTTGTTTAATTTTGAAAAAAAAAAAAAAAAATCCAGTTACACTTCCTGAACAAATGTTTAGAATTGAGTTAAAAGAAAAACTGTAAAAAAGTAATATGTACAAAAACTCATTTAGTGTATAAATATGCAATATCATCATGACAATGATCACTAATTGTACCATGAATTTTTAATTGATTTATTAATGAGAACTACATGTCACCGTGACAACCGAGCTGCTTGTCAGTGACCCGCACCGACAAACACGCCAGTCCCTGAACGCATCACGGTGAGGCCCTTGAACGCAGCACCGGCGCACTTCATGAGGAGACAGCAATTACAGTACTGTGCTTGACCTGCAGGCAGTGCCAAAAACAGCATTTAGACGGCACTCCAGGAGCTCCTGAGGTTTGGTGGCCTGAAAAAAAGGGGTCCCCTCGGGGCGGTGGCGACCCGACGACGTCCTTCACACATTGCGACACCCGAAGAAGTCGACGCCAATGTAGCGTGGGTAGCCCTCGAGAGAGTTCATCCCCACCGGGTCGAATTTCCAATACTGGCGTCCGCGGATAAAATGGGCGTAGCCTACGGAAGAACCCGTCAATGTTTAGTGTTAATCATTTTAGCATTTAGTAGCATTAAAAAGACAACATGTGAGCAAAATCTGTTGTTGATACTTAACGGATCAACAGGCAAAATGTGTGCCTTGTTCAGAATTATCGTGCTAATATTTTTCTCAGTCCACTTATCATAGAAGGAAAAACAGTGATGGCATGAATTTCTGGGACCGCAATCTTCCTAACTTCTAACAATAATCACAACATAAATTTGGACATCAAGGACAAGAACAAAGACATAAATGTTTCAACATTCTAACGCGATCGAATGACTTCTCCTTTTTTTTCTGAACATTTGCGCTATTAACGTTCTCAATTCAAATGTTCAGCGGAGCCAAAATACGAGCCCTGGACTTCCATCCGTCTCATACCGTAAGCGTCTCGGAAGGTGGCGTCCACGTCCACGGGGATGCCACCCCAGTCGCTCATGGCTCGTGGGTACGGCGACTCGAGGCGGTTGTGGCGCGGGCTGAAGCGCCAGTAGCCGTCCGAGCCGAACAAGTAGGTGTCGAAGTCGGGGTCGTGGCCCCAGCGCAGCGCGGCCCGGATGCCCGTCACCGACAGACCCAGGGCCCGGAAGGACTCGGGCCCTTGTACGTGCATCTCGGCATCGAACACCCAGTAGCTGTCACCTAAATGCCACATAAGACAGAGGTTTAGAATATTGGGAACACTTTGATGCAGTGCAATATCAAATTTATTATTATTATTTTTTTTTTTTTTTTTTTACAAGCTTGTTAATGTGTTATCTGGTTGTCCATAATCTGTTGCTTTGTTTTAATAGTTGTCTCTTTTTCACATATTTTCAATTAGGCATTGCGGTTTCATATTGTGACATCGATTTTTTATTTTTTTTTTATTGTGTTGAATTTCTTTTGTCGAAGGCCATGTGTGCCCCCTGACCTCGAAAGAACCAGATGTTCCCAGCCTTGTCTTCAAAGGCGGCGTCCACATTGTCGGGGATGCCTCGCCAGTGGCGCGACGCTAACGCGGGGTAGCCGCTCTCAAGATGACCGTCGCGGATGCGCCACACGTATCCCAACTTGAAGAAGAAAAGCTCGCCGCGGATCATGGACGCTGCGTCGAAGTCCGTCTGGCAGGCATTTGGCTGAACACAACAACAAGCCAGAAAATCACGCTAATGAAAAATGCGGCTAACGTGTATTTATTAGCCTGTTTATCTGATCTAAACATTGATTATAGCGTGTCCAATCTAAAATTTTCTTTATGAGCACATCTGACGCAATATTTTAGTGTTTTGCTAACATGTTAGCCTTTTCAATGCAATAATTTCATGAGGATGTTTACTAGCATGGCTAACTATCTATTACTGTGTTCTCCAGCGAGGGTAACATATTTATTATCAGAATTAGCTGTATGGCTAGCGTATGTCTCTTAGCATTTTTAAGGTGACAACAGTACTTGTTCAAAGGGATGTTTTGCTGCAAATTCACAAGGGCTGTTAATGTAACATGTATATAAAACGTTTTGCTAGCATGGCTTGTGTAATATATTTGTTCCACATGCTAGTTAACATATACAGTATATTAGTTCCTCACCAACTTTAAAAAGCCAGTTGGTATGACATATGACTTTATTAGCATATTGACGCGTGTGGCTAACTCTACTACCATAGGTTAGCTTGCTTACTTTCATGGCTCAAATCATGTTTATTCGCATTTTTTTTTTCAGTTTGTCATTTTTACAAGCTAGATTCATTAACATGTTAAGTCACATGGTTGACACTGCAAGTTTATTAGCATGTTTGACTGAGCGGCTAACATAGTTGCCATATTAGCGTTTTTACCTGTGAAACTGATTATACAGATTTATTAGCCTGTTAACCAGCATAGGTAATATGATATATTTAATAGGATCTTTACCAGCATGGCTAACATTTTTTTAGCATGTTTATTAGCATGGCTGACAATATATATTCAACTCCTTAAATTTGTTCATTAGCATATTTAGCGCTGCAACTATAATCTTTTCATTTACAAGATCAATCATGTATCATTTCTAAACGCGCATAATGTGTCTATTTGGATGTTCTCAAATGGAACGTGTTTCTTTGCATGTTGCCAAAAAAGCTGCTCAGAGTGAGATTGGCTCACATGTGGGAGAATCTCGTTGGTCTCGGGATAGGACGGAGGCGGGGGCGGCGGAAGAGTTGGCGGCAGGGTGGGCAGCACCCTCGGCCGCGTCCCGTACAGGAACTGGATGCCACGCCGGTCGTCGTGGCTCAGCCTGAGCGGGTACGAGAAAGAATAGTAGGCAGACATGATGGCCCCGGGTACCTCCGAGTGAAGCAGGCCCAGGACGTGGCCGAATTCGTGAGCCGCCACCTGGAGGAGGTCCGTGCCTAAGAAAGGTCGTAAGCATGCTCGTTAGCATGTCAGTTTGAATATTAGCATGTTTTTAAGCATTTGAGCCCATTTTTGCCATAATTATTAGCACATTTACCTGTATGAATTATACAAGTAAATATTGGTGAGTACAGTAATCCCTGCTCTGTCAGTCTACATTTCGGAATCCTGCTACATTTTAGATATTTTTGCTTTAATACAGTTCCTCTATTTTATTTACTAGCAATTTTCCCGACATAGGAAACACAATGTTTATTAGCATGTCTACCAGTGTGGCTAAAACTTATTTGTTAGCATGCTAACTGCTACGTGTTAATTGGCATGTACACCTGTGTATAGCTTAGATACACGCATGCCTGTTTACAAATGTGCATTCGTGTTAACTGCTACTGTACATTTTTTTTTTTACATAAATGTGTGTTAGCTTTAATTACATGTGGTTGACATTTTTTTTTTTAAATACTTTTATCTAAAAGTGAGAACTCACTAGTGTGGCTAATAATGTTCACAAGCATGGCTTATGCATTATCTATAGTTCATGCTTTACTCTTTACCACCATAGATAATGTAACACGTAAATTAACATTAGCCACGACTGGCACGGTTAACGTAGCGGCGGTCTGACCCATGTGGTTTCCCAGGGTCCAGGCCTCATCATAGTCAAAGTGGACGTCTCCTTGGCGATGAGTTTTGGGGAAGAAGGCATGGGCCAAGATCCCGCCTGGGCCGTCAAACGGGAGGCTGTCACCGTGCCAGTACCTGTTGGTAAGTTTAAAAAAAAAAAAAAAATTAAAAAGGGGAAAAAAGCTTGTAAAAGGAAGAAATATTTTACAAGGAAAAAGACTTTTTTATTTTATTTTATAAGAGCAAAGATGTAATTTTAGCAAAAAAAAGTAAAAATATTATCAAAAAAGTGTACTCATTTTTATATTTTTAATATTTAATTTATAACAAGGAGTCATTTTTTTATGTAAAAAGCTCTATAAAAAGACAAAATGTAATATTACAAGAAAAACATAGAAATATAGTACTGAAAAAAATGAAGACTGAAGTTACTTGATGTTAACAAAAAAAATTTAATTTTGAGTGTTTTATATGAAATTTGTTTATTATTTTGAAAAAAAGTTGCAATAAAAGAAAAGCTTTTATAATATGTGGAATTATGTAATTAAGTCATAATTTTAGAAGTTATCAGGGGGAAAAAAGTACTATCAGAATTTAGTGAGGTTTCAGCTGCATGACTGGGGGGCGCAGACAGATGACATTACACATTTGCTAAATCACCAGGTAACCCTTACCAATTCACAAAATACAAGCAAAATATTCGAAGCACACAAGTTACACAAAACTAACTCAAATGCCAGAAATAACTCATAATGTGTAAAAATGTCCTAACCCAGCAACCGAGTAGATTAAACAATCTATATTGGCTTGAGAGATTTGACCAAGCACAAAAAGAACACCAAACAGCCCAAAAGGAGAAAAAAAAACATTTCATGATTCAGATTTTGTTCTTTTTTTTTTTAAGAATCTCCACTGTCCATTTTTTCAACCTGTTAAAATCGATGCGGATGTCAGCTTTGCCAGTGAAGACTTCAGTGAAGGTCAGCGGCGTCACGTCGCTCCAGATCTTCAGCGCTTCCTGAAAGACGCGACGGACCTTCTCCTCGCCCAACTGCCACGGGAAGCGCACGATTCTGATGAACGCAGCGCAGCGACAACATCAACGTCAACGTGGACGCCACAGCAGTACAGGAAGTAGTTCAATATGGCCGCGATGAACACAAAATGATTATTGCAAGTAATATTCACTAAACTATCTAAAATATGTGAAAAAAAGTCACAATTTCACAATATGGGGAAAAAAAGGTCACAATTTCACAAGAATGAAAATGCAAATCAGTAAAAGTTCTTATTTTACCAGAATAAAGTCACAATGTGATGACAAATGTTATAATATTGGAGAAAAAAATGTCCTCACTTTGTGAAGAGCTACTGTGTTAACCCATTCGTGGGCAGCGTCCCATTTTTGTGACATGATGATTTTAACGCATTACATCCTTCAGTATATCAAAATGTTTAAGTGTTTTAATCTGAAGCCATAATTTGGTATCAGGAGAGGATAACTCATCGGTCAAAGTGAGCACGGAGTCATTTCCCTTTCCTTCCTGACCCAACATGGC
This sequence comes from Syngnathoides biaculeatus, assembly GCF_019802595.1. Classification (NCBI taxonomy): domain Eukaryota; kingdom Metazoa; phylum Chordata; class Actinopteri; order Syngnathiformes; family Syngnathidae; genus Syngnathoides; species Syngnathoides biaculeatus. The sequence goes on along the minus strand of NC_084643.1, from coordinate 33,549,981 downwards.
TGCCTCAAGTACACATGGAGTGTTTTCCGAGAGAAGAAAGGGAGAAAGGTCAGTATGCAACCAAGTTTGTCTTCAAAATGCTAATCCATCAGGATTATTAATGCGTAAGTGACGTTCTAGAGTGAAAATTAATTAATAAACATATCTCTAGTATGTACCACTTCACACAACTGATGACATACCCGTTCCGCGACAGGGGACATCTTTTTTGCCTTTTGTTTTATGTGTTAACCGAAAAAGAAGCGTTATTTCCTCGAGTGTGGCCTGTTAGGAGACTTTAACCTCAATAAGGCAAAAAATTGCCACCCTGCCCATGAGTGGGTTAAGATTAGGAGAACATTTATATTTGCATTTATATGAAAAAAGTTGTAATACTATTTATTCAAATTAAGTCATCATATTCCTTAAAGTTGTTTTTTTTTAATGAGAATTAAGTTGCAATATGAGAGAGATGAAAGATGTTAGGTTCTGCGGGGAGGGGCAGTAAGGGTAGGTGAATAAAATGTTAACATTAAGATTGAAAAAAAGTCAGACTTGTAAAAAAATTTGTAAAATATATTTTTAAGAAAATAACATCAGAAGATTGTAAGTTGAAAACCTGAATTGTAACATTTAAAAGTTTAAATATTATATGTGTAGCGCGGTTCAGTCTACATTTTACATGTCATCATTTTGGAAAAATGTAAAAATCTAAAATAAAAAGAATTTATACACCAATTCCTTTTGAAAAAAAGATGTAATTTTATGGGAGCAAAGTTATCATTTTTTTAGAACAAATACAAGTATATTTTAAATTAATAAGAAAATATTTGCAATCCTGTTAGAAAATTATCTTCATTTCCTGAGGAAAATATTGTAATTTTACAATAAAAACAAAAGGTCTAAAATTTTAAGTTATAAACATTATTTAAAAAAAAAAAGGTGTGCTATTACCAGAAAATATTTGTTTTGGTAAAAGAAATGAGAAAAAGTTACAAGATTTTGAGAAGAAATATGGAATTGCAAATATTAATATTCAGAGGGGGAAAACAATATAAAAAACTGAAAACATAGTCATAATTTAACTGAATACAGTGTCAATTTCAGACTATAAACAGATATTGCAGTAATGACATCTTTAGCTATTAGCAGAATTCTATGAAGAAAAAAAAGGAGAATAACATTTTGTTGTGATTAGGAAAATGTATTTTTCATATCTGGCACATATCATGTGTTTTGCTCTTTGTCCAGCTTGACTCATGCTTAACTCCCTAATTTGCTGTTCCGCTCATTAATTTTAAGATGAAATTGGTAACTTGCTGTCTAATCGCTAACTTAGTCTTACTTCCAAACTGGCCATCTAATGCGCTAACTCGTCAAAATCTCTGCTTACTCGCCATGTAACTCACAAAGTTGCTGTCTAACGTGCTAACTTTTCTGCTCTCGAACTAAAGAACTTAACTCACCTCCTAACTTGCTTACCTGTTGTCAATCTCGCTAACATGCTTTCAGAACCACAAGCACTTTTTCAAATTTTCTAAATTTGCTCACGCACAGTCGAATACATGTTCAAACATGCTGCCGAATGTTAAAAACAGGCTCTTTTTTCAGGGTGTCCATGTATCAAATTGCTCTTAAAGCTCAACTGACACCAAAAGCATGATTTTTAGTATCTTTTTAATTAAAAAAAAAAAAAAAAAACGCAGCCAGAATGGACCCATCCGATGTTGACTTGTATGGCTTTTTGTAACTCCCTCCATGAAAACCCTCTCGAGGGATTTGTTTTCAAGAAGAAGCAGGAAGTGACGTTAACAGCAGACGCCCACATTGGCGACTTCGTGTGTTTGTACCAGTTTTAACAGCGAGAAAGTAGCTTGTTTTTTCCTGAATGTTAGCCAAAATGCCGTCTCGTTGTATTGCTGGATATTGCTCGAATATTCGGGAGGATAGATTCACTCTTCACACGTTTCCAAAAGACCCTGCTCGCCGTGAAAAATGTATTGTACAGGTGCGAAGGATGAGAGCTTTCTGGGTTCCAAATGACAGGAAGGTGTGTATAGAGCTATTAAAAAAATAATAGTTGGGGGTGTAATTCTATAAGAACATAATAAAAGATCTGCGTAGGTAAGTCAGGGGTGCTAAATGTGTCGATGTGCTCAACAACGCCGCCAACAATGGCGCACTCAGCCGCGTGCGACGACAACGCCGTAAAGCGAGCCGATCACGGTTTCGGCCGCGGTGGCTCGTCGTGCCCGGGCCGTGGTCTTGAGTACGCTACATACTGTTGGGGAGTCTGTTGTTAGTTCGAAGTGATCCGCATATCATCTAAATATGGCTCGGAACAACTGGGTAATATTGCCCCGGTCACCTCACTCGACTGTGAGATGTTCTCGTCTTTGAAAAGAGCTTCCGTGTTAGAAGGGGCGCAGGAAAAATCCAAAAAAATCTCTGCTGTTCCTCTCCCATAGCAGGTACCGCTACATGTTTTCAATGGCGAATGTCCCAGTGTGACATCTGCTGATGACGTTGCAGCCAACTTCGATGTCGACTGAGACTTCCACAACTTTGCGCATGGATGACACGCTCTCCGCTCATTTATTTTTCCGTGTAGACATCCAAGTGAATAATGTTATATGTATTTTTCATTACAATATCTATTTTAGAATCTTTATCGGCATGACACTTGTGCTTTTAGTGCAGCTGTGAGTTGCCAACTGTCATTTTTTGTTGTTGTTGTGATGTTCCAGTCCACACGGTTTCGACCGCGTCTTGCAATGTGTTTGGTCTTAGCTTGTTTTTTTAACTAGCCACCTATTATGCTAACACCATGTCTAAGCAACCGCCCGATGAGGCAGCCTCTGCGTGCTTAGCATGTTAGCCAGGCTAACCTGTAGGTGAGGTCGTTCTTGTCCAGGCGTCCCCCATAGATGACAAAGCGTCTGCGCCGGTTTCCTGACTGAAAAAGACGACGCTGCCGCTGGCCGCTGGGAAAGTCGGGGACCCCGCATCGCGGACGCCCCCCGAGCCGCTGGGTGCTGTTGAACAGTGGAACATCTTTGAGGAGATCGTGAGCAGCATCAGGAAGCTTGATTCGTTTCTTTAGCTCTGGGAATTTGTCAGGCACCTGCAAGGATACGTGAGACATCTGGTGTTTTTGAAATGTGCTGGTCCAGCAGGCGGATTTACTCGAATACGGGTAATCTCCTGTCAATCACATGAATGTGTCAAAATCATCTGCAGGTGGCCTCCAGACAAAAGCAAAACAGGTTTCAGCACTTAAAGTCATCTAATCAGCAACGACTAACAAACACTCATGGCAATCCTGTATGGTGGGCTGAAACTGACAAGTTTTGAATCATCGATTAATCTGTCGATTATTTTTATTTTTTTAATTGGATTTTTAAAAACTTTTTTTTTAATTTCCATCCCTCCTCCAGGGCATTATTCCAAAGGCATAAATAGATTACAATGAAGTTCATAGTTTGGTCTGTAACATCTGTCAGAAAATGGGCAAAAGTTGTTTTCTGACAAAAATGAAAATGTTTGCGAATCTCTTCATTTGATGGAACACAAAGATAATCCGTCTGTTTTATTATTCCAACAAATATAATTGTTGGTATTTCCTGCTTTATTGTTGTAGTAAATAAAATGATCAATATTTCATGTTGAAAGGCTGAAATTGTGAGGATTTGGACATTTGAACTCCAACGAGATCTCTAAATGACTAATAATAAACAAGAATCACAGGTGATTTATTTACAAATTGATTAGTTGTCATTTTTCTCCAATACCGGAAATCATCAAGTGTAGTCACAGACATGTTTTAGTCCAAAATCTTCCTGATACTCGTGTGAATGCTGAAGTTTGATGGTTTTCGTGGACAATGTAGCACTGCAGTTAGCCGCGAATGGGGACAAAGCATCAAAGAACCTCACCCTACTCAAAGTACCTCTTTTTTTTTTGTTTTGTTTTGTTTTTTTTCTGGACTGGCAGAGTCGAGAGGCCCCTCAGAGGAAGAATTAATGTTCACAAATAAAATCCAGATGGTCAAAAAAAAAGTCTAATTTCCGCCATGTGTTCACTCATCTTTCAGCACCTGGCTTAGCTTAGCATGTAGAGTTGATGATTGCTAGCCTCTTGATTTTTATTAGTAGTTATTTTTGTCCATAAATGTTCTAATCTCACTTTATTCAGCGGGTTTGTTGTCCGTAAAGTTGGATTCAAACAATAAACTGGCTGCCCTACGCTAAGAAGCTTAGCATGTAGTGTTCCGCTGGCTAGCTCACTTTATTAGCTGCTATTTTTGGTTTTCAATCATTTGTTTTTGTATCACTTGAAGTGTTTGATGTGTTTGTTGTCCGAGAAAGATTCAATTGATTGAAAGAAGAAGCTGGGTTAGCCTTGCATGAGCTCTTGTGTTGTGTTTTGTCAAGTAATGTTCCCTTACCGTAATTAATTGCATTTGTTGCTGATAAAGATGGATTCAAATGACAAAATGCCTGATCAATGCCAAGACGTTATATCAACTTTGTATGTTCGGATGGAGTGTGAAGTCCTGACACAGGCTTTCTGGCTGACTCATGTTGTGTGTTTTGTCCCGTGTCGACAATGGCGCACCGCCAGAAGACAATTAGCGCTTCACCTTCTGCTGAGCGAGCAAATGTGTCGGCTTAGGTGATGATGCATCGGCATGGCTGTTTTTTAATCACAGTGTTATGGCATGCGACTTGCAAAACATCCACGGCGGAGAAAGACGCCATGCCAGACAAGTCAGCACAGGAATGCATCAGAAGTCTTCAGGGACGGTTGAAACAAATGAGTAAGGTCACAAAATCCCCTGCTTTGTGAAAGAGCAACAACAACAACAAAACAGTTGCTGAAAAACCCAAAGGAACCTGTGGAGGATGCAGGGATTGACCTTGCTGCTTCACATTCAATAAGTGAACACTCTACCACTTGAGCTAATTCCTCAAATATGCTACATAGCAACACAAAAGCAACTTCAGTTGACAACCAAAAGTCACTGCAGATATCAATTCCTCTACCTCTCATATGATAAGTGAGCGCTCTATCACACTTTGGCCAAGCAAAAACAACCACCCAACTATCTTAACAAGTGGAAAGAACTGGTCACCAACCAAAAGACAAATGGAGAATGCTTGGATTGATGTCGGTACCTCTCTCGTGCTTAGATAGCACTCTACCACTTGAGATAATCCCCCTTTTTGGTCAGGAAACTACCACAAAAACAACAACCCAAAAAATTCTTACATGTGGAACATCAACCAGCAGATAAATGGATAACATGGGTATCAATCCCAGTAACTCTCATATGCAAAGTGAGCACTCTACCACTTGAGCTAATTCCCCAATTTTGTACAACAACAACAACACAAACAACCATCAAACTAACCCAACAGAACACAACCAAAAGGTAAAGGGAAAATGCAGGGATCAATCCTGCTACTACTCAAGTGCATGTGAGTGCTCTACTACTTGCGCTATTTGACCACCTTGGTCACGAAACAACAACAACTAGAAAACCCAATTACCCATCTAAACAAAAAACTTTGGCTGACAATAAAAGGAGAACACAGGTATTGATCCCGCTAACCTTTACATGCAAAGCGAGCACTCTACCACTTGAGCTAATTCCCCGCTCTTGTATCATAAGAAGAACAAAAGCAACTATCACACAAACCCAACAGAAAACCAAATAATAACTGGAGAACGCAGGTATTGATCTCGGTACCGGTCACATGCGAAGTGAGTGCTCTCCCAGTTGACCAAACTTCCCACTTCTGTGTTGCAACAACTACAAAAACGACCATCTCATTAGCCTAACAGAAAACCAGTGAACAAGAGAAAGGGAAATGGAGAATCCAGGTATCGATCCGCTACTGCTCACATGCGAAGCGAGAACTCTACCACTTGAGCTAAATCCCCACCTGTGCAAAACTACAACAACAAAAACCACCAAACAAACCCAACAGAAAGAGTGTGGTCGAGAACGGAAAGTCAAATGGGGAACGCGGGTATCAATCCCACTACTTCTCATAGGCGAAGCGAGCGCTCTATCACTTGAGTTAATTCCGCCCCATTTGTGAAGCAACAACACAAACAACCATCACACTATCCCAACAGAAACAGAGGACAACCAAAAGTCAAATAGAGAATGCAGGTATCGATCGCGCTACCTCTCACATGCGAAGCAAGCGCTCTACCGTTTGAGCTAATTCCCCAAAACTGTAAAGGAACAACAACAAAAACAACCATTAAACTAACCCAACAGAACTTGCAACCAAGAGGTGAATAGAGAATGCAGGTACCAAACCCGCTGCCACTCACGTGCAAAGTAAGTGCTCTACCACTTGAGCTAAGTACCCACCTCGGTCCTGAAACAACAACTACAAAACCCAATAACCAAAAGGTAAATGGAGAACGCAGTCATCACCCAATACCTCTCGCATGCAAAGCGAGCGTTCGACCACTTCACCTAAATCTCCACTCTGCACAGTCAAAGACAACAAACACAACCACCGAAATACCCCAACAAGAGAAGGCAAACCAAAAGGTAAATGGAGAACACAGGCATCGATCCCACTACCTCTCAGATGCTACATGAGCGCTCTACCACGTGAGGTACTCGCACTTTCGGGTGAGGAATGAACCACAAAAACAACCAACAAGTGACTAACTTCAGCCGACAACCTAAAGTCAAACGGAGAATGTGGGCACCGATGCCGCGACCTTTCACAACCACCCAACTAACCTAACGTGTAGCAAGCGGGGGGGGCACTCCAGTCTCAACTCAAGTCAAATTGAGAATGGGCGACCAAGCGCCTGCAGTATCAGCATGTGGAAAGAGACGAGATATTGTAACTGCGCTGCGTAAGGCGTGCAAGAACCTGTCAACATGCTGAAGACATAACAAGATGGTCCTGGCAGTCACTGTGTGGTCCTGATAAGACACGCTGGGAAACAACCTTTCAATAAGTATTGTCCTTTAAAACTACACTTTCCGTATCACACACACACACACAAAACTCACGACTGAGATTTGTGATCCAACTTAAAAACACCGCAAATATTTAATCCAGGCATCGTTTCCCAAAAAGCTAACAACCAAAAGTAATAATTTACAAACAGCTGTCGTTTTGAGTTCCTGTACCATGAAAGAAGTGGAGTTCCTTTTGACAAAAGGATGCGGTTTTGGTTGAACAATGGTGTGTAAATATGTCATGTGGAAATTGTCTTTTGTTTTGCGTGGCACTTTCAACGGGGAGTGACAAACACACAGCTTGAAGCAAGCATGCGGTGCTCCTTTCAAGTGATGTCATACGATAAGTCTCCACTTTCTTGATAGGGAGAGTGAGAAATACTTTTAATAGGTTTGTTTTGATTAAATGTCTTTAAAGCGTGTGGGAAGCGTAACCTTGTTTTTAAAAGAGACGCACACTGCTAAAGTACATGAATAATCGTGCGACAAAGCGTAACACACAAAGCACACGCTGTGACACTTCAATCAGCCAGTCTGCTTTTTATGTTTTTGTTGACTAAACGTGTGGAAGAAGTCTGATTAATACTTCCTGTTCCGCATGCGATACACAAGTCAGCGACTTTGCTTCTCGGCACAACATAAACGCTGCTGTCAACACAAATGCACACGCACTGCTGGAACTGAAAAGGTTGAGATACAGAGACGGTCACAGCTTTAAGTCAACTCCAGTAATCTGTGTTGTTGTTCGCAGATTCTAAATAACATGGGCCATCGACTGTGGGTCTTCTTTTCTTTGCGGCTTATTTTTCTTGACGTGTCACCAACAAATAAGGCACCAATATAAAAACAGGCACATACATGTCAGCATTAAACTTATTCGAATGTGTCGCTACATATAACTTGACATTTTTTTTTTTTAAACAAATCATCACAAAAAAAACAAAGCCATGAAAGCAATACAATAGGAAACTACTTAATTTCATTTAAAATGGGATTTGTTTCCCCTTCTTGAATATCTGATTCTGTGACAATTGTTTTGTCATTCGTCTACATGTTCTGCTGTACTGTTTGTGTTTACATCCGCTTGAAGGGTTACAACTTGGCATTAAGCGAAAGGGACTTGTTTTAAGTACACGTGGTACTGTAGATAGACCGTTTTCGACTGACGTCACACACCTTCCGATTTCGAACCCGGGCGCCATCTTGGGTTAGTGAATTCACGTAAACACACGTACCGAAGCAGGAATCATTTCAGAAAGGTGTACGAATGGGGGCGCACTGCTATGTTATCGGTTCCGCTCAAACGGGCGTCGTAAAGCGTCTTTCTTTCGACCGGCAGCTGTGATCAAGAACCAGTGCGAGAAAAAGGAGCAGTTAGCAACCAAACGGCGACAACTGTGGCTGTCTCGTATTAGCAGAGCCGAGCTAGCAGCCAAGCACAATACTCGTGTGTGAAAATCTGTATTTTCTGTTTTATTATAATAAGTTTGCAAATACGAGTTACCACACCGCTAGCTGTTTCGTGAGTTGAGTTAAAAACGTAGCCGTGGAAGTGGAGAAAAAGATTCGGGCTCCACTTGGGACTCATCCCAGTTGAACCGCTCTGTTGCCCTCTCGGTAACAAAAACAAATATAATAATCTACACCTCTTTTGTTGGTATAATCAACATAATTTAACACTACGCTGACTATAGTCACACGGTACATATTTAAATTGCATTGTGCGGTAAACTAACCTCAGCAGTGTGGAGACACAGGTTGCTTCCAATGGATACCGCCGCATGACGAACCCAACCAATCGGTTGTAGGCCTCCAGACCTTTGTAATTCTTTAGTTGGGCCACGGTATAAGCGCTTGTCGAGAAGAGGAGATAGTGGACGAAGTCTGGATAGGTTACCGACGCCCACATTTGTGTTTCTCCAAGGCATATGGGTGGATATTGTCGATCAAAGCACACTTCTTGTCGTAACGGTTTCTTGAAACAACATCTGATGAGCATCGATAACTTTCCAAAGTCTTTTTAGCCTTCATGCGTCACTTTTAACATCTGTACGAACATTTGTGTAACTCCGGTCTATGTGCAAAAGCATTAGAGTGAAGAGCGTGTCAGAAGAGTGAACCCATCCAACACGGCCAGGTGCCCCGGATGTAGTCACGTGGTCGAAAACAGTCTATTGGTTTGCAGTATAGCGCTCGCATCTCAGTTATTTTGCTGGCAAGTCAAAGTGCCGAAACTCTTGGAAAACTCGGAAGTCGGATCAATCGTGTCTCAAGGCATCCAGCGGAGGAGAACAAACGCTGAGCTTGCAAATAATAATAATAACAATAAAAAGAATGCAAGAGTGAGTGACCGAAGTGACGCTTGAGGCTTGTTATCGTAATGGCACGTGCGGGATAATTATAAATAATAACAATGTGGCGTGAACAGAACGCGTCGGCTGTGGAAAGCAGACAAAGGGAGGACGTCAGCAGAGTTCCAAAACACACAAACACACACGTGATGGCACGTGAGCCGAGCGCGCGTCTCCAACAACACCCGCAACAAGTGTTGCGGGACTCGGGCCCCCAAAACAGCAACTCACCTCTGTGGCTCGGGGGCGGTGGCGGCCCGCACCCGCGGCGGCAACGCCGGTGATGGCCTCGCTCAAGGCGGCAGCGCGCGCGCATTCGGGCCCGAGCACCGCAAGAGTGAGGATGAGGATGAGGATGAGGAGCCAGCGGCCGCCGGTCTCGTGCACGCTCGTCCGCATCTCGTCGAGACGCGCGCCTGCCGCTTCGGGTCCACCACTCGGAACTTCCCCGGCTTTAAATAGCAAGTGGCTTCTTCTTTGTTCTCCACGGGCCACCGTACACGCGCACACATTTTTTTGGGGTCGAGACCACGTGACTCTTAACCCCTGCGTGCCACACGCGCACCTGCACTTTCACTTTGACGAAGGAAACGCGTTACATGTGACAGGTCCATATAGATAAACAATTAACGACATTCAGTTGGAGTGCTGGAAAATGTGGGATTTCAGACTGTCCCTGGAGGTAACATTTGATAAGATCAGAACTTCAAATACAATACCTAGGAAACGGGAGAAAATGTATGATTGTGTCTATAATTTCAGACTGTCGTTGAAGGCAACACCGGACTCAACGAGTTATATACATGGATAGGGCAACAATTGAGGTCATTCAGTTGCTGTGTGGGAAAGATTGCAGTTCAGACTCTATCTGAGAGAGAACCCATAGACACGTGACATCCGAAAATAGGAGAAAAAATAACAACAGCTTGTCAAACATTTCACACTGTCCCAGAATACAACACCCAACTTAAAGGGGAAATTCAGTGTTTTCCATGAACAGTGTATCCAATAGGTCATGTAATATGTACACTCGTTCGACAATGTGATGTTAAATCCTCTCTCATTTTTAATAGTGTTTTGAGAAGATTTTTATCAACAATTACGAGGGCGGGCCGCGAGCCAAGCTTCGACGTCCGGGGAGGCCGTGAGCCGAGCTTCGGCAGCGGCGGAGGCGGAGGCCTTTAGCTGAGCTTCGGTGGCAGCAGAGGCCTTTAGTCTAGCTTCAGCGTCCGGGGCTATCGGCCTCCGCCGCCTGGAAGCTTGGCTCGCGGCCCACCGTCAGAGCTCGCTCGTCAGACCCCGCGTCATTCCTGTCCGAAGAGGTATCCGCGGCTGCCGGCCCGGACCTCCCGGGGCCCTTTGTTTACGCACTTATGTCGCGTGTAGGCCTCCGAGTAGTCAGACTCCGCGTCATTCCGGCCGAAGAACCAACTGAATATTCAACATTAATTACAGCCACAGGTTCAAATCTGGATGGAAGTATTCCTCCATCTTCCCGAGAAACTGATACTATTTCTTCATCAGATGAGGATAAATCCGAGAAATCGGCGCTGAACATAATGGTGTCCAATGTAATCGAGCGTTTGGAAGGGCACTTAACGTATCACATCAGCCCACGTAGGTCATGTGAGTTGCGAAAATGGCAGCAACCCTGAAAATTCGTAATTGTCGATAAAAATCTTCTCAAAACACGATTAAATGAGAGGATTTAACATCACATTGTTAAGATAGAGTGCATATTACATGACCTACTGGATACACTGTTCATGAAAAGCACTGGATTTCCCCTTTAACTAGACAGGTGGGTGATTTTGGGTGGAAAACTGCGTATTTCAATCTTTACCCGAAGGCAACACCTGATTTTGGGTGTTTGTGGTTGCAGCTACTTGTGCATGCACATATTCCCTAAAAGTTCCCGAGCCTTTCAAAATGCTCGACCCTCACCAACAGTATTTGCTTTTGACCCCAACGAATTCCCCCAGAACCAAATTGAGACAAGAATTCCTACAAAGATGCAACGGTCCTCCAAATGTTCCAGCAACCTTTAGTCCATCTTGTCAGATTCGAGTCTTGGTCTTGTTCCCAAACTATCTCAATTTGGGATTTTTCATCGAGACGTCTTCAACTTCTTTAATGCGATAAAAAAAAGATAAGGACTTTGCTCCCAGGAAGCATCATTTGCAGAACTTGAGCATTTGAACTTAGATAAGCAAATATTTTAGTGCCCACCAGGATTCAGTCAGCACTAACAAAGCACTCGCATTTTGCGATAAAAAAAGAACATTTCACCAACTCCACAAGTAAGCACTAAAGGTACTCTCAGTTACTCTTGCGTCCTCAGAAGGTTTTTAGTAGAGGGGACATTATTATCAGACCCCAAAATACACATTTTTTGGATATTGTGTTCTTGAGCACAAGACCACTTTTATTTGTTGGCACTTGTAGTTCCTGGAATGTTTCAAATATGTGCACATATGACAAAAAAGTTATTAAAGCTCATAGTAATGCATAACAAAATATATTGCCTTGAAAGCGACGCAGACGTGAACCATTTTTGACATGAGTAAACGGAGCGATCGTTTTTATTTTCGCAGCTGTGACATGAAAGACCTGCGGGTGGGGGTTGGGCGTGGGGGGGGCCTTTGAGACCACCTTGAGCCGGAAAAAAGGGGGGAAAAAATCCCTAGTGTGAATCACATTGAGCTCCTCTGTGTAATTACGAGTGCTAATAATAGCAGTTGGACGCTCAGCTTTCACGAGCAGGCTTGAAAAGGGGCCGCCAATAAACGGCGAGAATTGGGGCCCGCAGCAAGACGTCAAACCTTTAAAAGCTTACAATAGAATACATTAAGCCTTCATTAGTGGCAAAAAGGGTGCAATTCCGTTGCATCAAAGAACAGCAGCAAGAATAGTCAGTGGCGGTGTATGTGGCCACACTACATAAATGCGATATTTAATTGTACCTTGGTTACATGTTTTTTTTGGTTGTTTGTTTTTTAAACCAGACATGTTAGAGCCATTTTCAGCAAGTGCTATTTAAAATCGATGAGGTTATTAACATAAAAAGAAAAAAAATCACATTATGAAATGAGTTCTCAAATTCATTTCATAAGTAGAGGTACCACTGTATATACTTCCACAGGTCAATTCTTTAACATGAACTTGTATGACAAAACTAAGGTGTAACTCTTCAACATGAACTTAGTATAAATGTGTCAGTTTCATGAAAAAAAAATTGATTTTGTCATGGGAGTCATCCAAAAAGGCCCCTCCGACAGCTACTTCTGCTTGACCCAGTTTTGTATCTTCTTTGTCCATATTAGGCTAAGACTTCCCCTCCTGTCCTCTGAATGGATGCCTCCGTGTAGAAGGCCCACTTATGAGCGAGTGCACACGTGTTTGTAATGTTGACAGCGCTGGTTCAGGAGCGGTGAGGAAGGCTGAGATCTTCACTAGTGATGTAGATAAGATCAACACGTTCAAATGACCTCATTTCAGGCCTCTTGGCAAATAAACGTCTGGAACACAGGAATGCGTTGACAATTTTAATTAATATTTCACGTTTACTAAGGGACCACAGAGACAATATCACACTACAAATAGTTCAAAAGTTGGCAAAATGTGCCCTTTAAATTCTCATCGTGTGGCTTCAAGGGGCGTGGCCAAATGAGTGACACCAGAAAAATGTCCGTATTGTCTCCACGTCAGCATCTATGTGAGTTGTGGCCTTTAACAGGTCCTTGTGAGTGTAATCATTTTGTGCTTTTGTGTTTGCCTGTTTATCAAATTCACTAAATGGCTGTAAGTGAATTAGGAACTGTTGCACTCATTTTTATCTTTTTTTTTTTTTTACTTCGTACGTGTGATGGCATACATGAACCATCCTGCTATCGTTAATTCAAATTCTGGCACACAACACAAAGAAAAAAAAAAATTGAACAGCCAATGGCGTGTAACTGGAGAAGCTGGAGGAGTACTGTGAAAAATATCCATGAATTAATATTATATAGGCACATGTGTGCCGACGACAGTTGGACGTAAACTCCTTTATGACAACTTCAGTCGGCGGCTATCGTCACGTTAGCGGTTACAACAGTATGCTCAAACTAAAAAGTCCAAAGTGATTCATGTAGCACCGGCCTGCTCAATGTCACAACGCAAACACATGGATTTCACTACAGTATTTCTTTTTACGAGGCCGTGGAACCGTTCCAGCACGCGACAGAGAAATTCAATTAAGAGAGAAGCCAACCTCGGCGTCGGGTTGCGAGCGGCTGCCAAATACAGTAAATCTTGGATGACGTGACTCAGACTCGCTGACAAGGAAGCCGGAACGAGAAGCAAAGCAGAAGCCGGGAGGATGTAAAAGAGATCCGGTTTGGAAGTAAATGCTAGCTGCTTATTAAAAATGTACCTCCAACAATGTCCAATTGGTTCCAGAAGGCTGCTTGGAAAGAGCAAAATGAAATTTGGTATCCATTACAACATGAAAGATGAATATGTAGAAGTGTTTAAGAATTCAGATCCTTGAAGCTTGAAACTTGCTGGAATATTCTTCAAAATATCATACTCTGATAGAAATATATATTTTTTAGGGTCCAGTTTTGACCTTGACATCTCGACAGCTGGACGGCAACACATTGTGATGTGTTTGTGTTGTTGTCATTGCATTGCAGCGACATTTGATGGCTCAATAAAAAAAACACAAACTGCATTTTTTTTTTCTTTACATTCACTCCCCGATAACAGTTGTCACCAAGTTACATGAAATGTGTTCTGCCTAACTACCACAAGAAAGCCGAGGAAAAAGTCCCAAAAAGACAGATTGGGAAAGACTCAGAAAAGCTGCCATTTTTGGTCAAAGTGGCCATTTTAGGGTCATTTTGGTCATTTTCGGGGGCCTTTCAAACATGGGCCACTCTTTTCAAAAGACTTTGTCCAATTGCTATCAAGTTTGAACATCTCACTCTCAAAAATAGCCTGAATTAATTCTGATTGTTAATATTTTACATTTGTACTGGAGCGAAACAATGTTTAACACACAAAGTCCGCCAGTTCAACTTTGCACACATTTATCAATCACGACATGTCTGTTCAAAGCTCAAATGCAACATGATAGCATGGCTCTTTTTATATGTAATTTAATCATTAAAAAGACACGGTGTGATACCTCTGAGCAAGCTTCTGACCTACTTTGCACACAGGTAATAAAGTACCAATAAGAGACTAAAATTGACATTGCAAGACGTGGTTGTTTTCGTCATCAGCGGCGTTTTTATTGCATTTATTTCTGTGGCCAGCGTCGTTAAAAAGTATAGAAATTTTCTGAGATCACGAGGACGGATCCCAGCTGGATAACGTACCTGGTATCTTTTTGGTATATAGTGATGTGATTTCAAATAAGAATAACTTCCTTTGTTTAATAAGGTAAGACAATTGTGAACAGTTTCACATTTATTAATCCAACCTGGAGGTAATTTAGGTTTCAGGGTCTTGACAAGAGGACAGCCAGAGTCGGGTTCAGAGCTACCAACTCATCAGTCAGCTCTACGGACCGAGCCACATCGGACACCGGTTTAAAACAGCAGCCTACATATTTTGTTAATGTTTCCACCGTGGGCTGAATAAAAGAGTAGCTTATCTTACATCAGAGTCCTGCATGAACGCATCACGGCTGACCTGACCCGCATCCGCTAAAAGACGGCAACGACGATAATATCAGCGATGATAACATCAGTGATAACGACGACGACGACATGTGCAGCATTACTTTTATTTTAGAACATCTACATTGTTTATAAAGTTTGTAACATCAGAAATGGAGGAGGTTGCAACTTTTCCGAGCAGGAAATGAAAAAGGTAAGAATGTTAGGATGCTAACGCTAGCCTCCAGTGAGTGAGTGAGTTTCAATAAAAAACATTGATCACTTTCACTTAAAGCAACGTTTGTAGGACTGTCTCTCATAACTAGACCAACAAAACAAAAACAAACAAAAAAAATCAACCAAGTCAGACCAGAAAAGACACAGGAAGGCCACCATTTTGTTTATGACTATTTCAGTTACTTTGGCCATTTCCAGGGCAAAAGAGACACTACACTTTCAGATTTTGTCCAATTGCTACCAAATTTGAACGACGACATACTAGACAGATGAATGACACTAAGTTAGCGAGCTTTTGAGTTTGACGTCTCGCCACGAAACAAAAAACTCCAATCAATGAGTTGTTCTCACGCGACGTCACCTGTTGGGCTGCCTCGAACGGCGTCCATTTTTGATCCCTGAGCTCCCGTTACTCATACATAGGCAAGGTGGACATTATGGTTCTAATGGCATTTATTAAAAACACGACCGACAGTACATAAAGCCCAGACTGACTACTAGGCGACCTGGCATGCACACATCATGGGACTCAGGACTGCGTAACAAAGACGCAGTATTGTGCCCTTGATCTTTTACTCTGTGACAAAAATCACAAAGGAACAGCACTTACCTGTATAAAGTTTCTTTCGGCTTGTCCCTTTCGGGGTCGCCACAGCGTGTCATCTCAGATGAACGCACATATGTTTGGCACAATTTTTTTTTACACCGGATGCCCTTCCTGATGAGCACTTACCTGTATACTAACATGGAAAACGAAAACTGGTGGATTATGTTCTTTAATATCGAGGCAAACTCCATTTATTTCATTTTTTTTCCAAAAGTAAAACCTGTATATTAATTCACCACAAGCAAAGCAACATGTTTGTTTGTTTAAAATTTGATGACAATGGCAGAAAGACAAAATAAACAAATCCAGTATTTCACAAAATTGTCAAATCTTTCAAGTGACTAACGAAAAACAATCTTAACTGTAATGTTGGCCTTCTGAAAAGAGTATCAATTAAGCTTGTTCGCTTAGCTCGGCGACACGTCAGCATGATGGCGGTTGTGACCGGGCGGCGGGATAGAGTCGTCGGGCAATCGTCGACAAAGCCAAGTCTCCGTGAAGTACAGAGCCGCAGAACGTTCAAAGTCTTTCGTCGGAAGCGTTAGACGATGTCCCTGCTTTCAAAGTCGGACTTGTAGCCCGGATCGCGAGCCTCTTTGTCGCGAGACTTTGAAGAGCGCACCGACTAGAAACTCGGGAAAAAGCTTCAGCGAATTGGCGAGAATTGTCGAAAAAAAGTCAGAAGTCAGAAGAAGACTCTCTGATGGTTAGCAAGTCCTCTCTTGTGTACTTGAGTCCCGAGACACCCGTGAAACACAAAAACACAAACAGTAGCCGAGAGTATTCCGTAGACTTCCACATTGGGTACGCGTTAGGTAGGGAGGTTAAATGGCGGTGCGCAGTGGTGTGTGTGACATCAGTGAAAGCAACCTATAGTTTGCTGGAACAGGTTGGTCCTGAGGCGCAACAGCAAGTGAAAGGTCGCAGATTTGTTCCCTAGCACAACTCAAGTGTCTGTCATGTTCCTGCTTTGCGGGAATCCTTCAATCAATCAATTTTCTGGCCAGGCGGGTACACTCCGAACTGGTTGTCAGCCAATCGCAGGGCAGACCTACAAGCCCAATTTCCAATTGATTGAATACACTACAACGACAAGATATTTAATGTTCAAACTGATGAACGTTATTGTTTTTGGCAAATAATTATTAGCTTTGAATTTTATGGCTGCATCGCATTCCAAAAAAGGTGGGACAGGTGGCAAAAAAGACTGAGAACGTTGAGGAATCCTCATCAAACACTCATCACGCAGGTGAACAGGCTGATTGTGAACTGGTGGCTGCCAGGATTGGGTAGAAAAGGAGTTTCCCTGAATTCACAAACAAAGATGGGGTGAAGTTCACCTCTTTGTGAACAAGTGCATCAGAAAATAGTTGAACAGTTTAAGGACAATATTCCTCAACATACAACTGCAAGGAATTTAGGGATTTCATTAAAGGTTCAGAGAATTTGGAGAAGTCACTGCATATAAGCGGCAAGGCTGAAAACCAACATTGAATGCCCGTGACCTTTGATCCCTTGGGTGGCACGGCATCAAAAATTGACCATGTGGAAAGATATCAGATATCATTGGTTCAGAAAACCAATGTCAGTTAATACAGTTTGACGCTACATCCATAAGTGCAACTTAAAACTCGACTATGCAAAGCAAAAGTCATTTATCAAAACACCCAGAAACACCTCCAGCTTCTCTGGGCCCAAGCTCATCGAAGACAGACTGATACAAAGTGGAAAAGTGTTCTGTGGTCCAAGGAGTCCACATTTCAAATTGTTTTTTGAAAATTGTGGACGTCGTGTCCTCTGGGCTAAAGAGGAAAAGAACTGTTATGGAGACAAAGTTCGAAAGCCAGCATCTGTGATGTTATGGGGCGGAGTTAGTTCCAATGGCGTAGGTAAATTACACATCTGCGACGGCACCGTTAATGCTGAAAGATAAATACAGGTTTTAGAGAAACATACGCTGCCATCCAAGCAACGTCTTTTTTATGGACACCCCTGCTCATTTCAGAAAGGCAATGCAAAACTACATTCTGCACACATTGTAACAGTGTGGCCTTGTAGTAAAAACGTGCAGGTACTAGACTGGCCTGCCTACAGTCCAGACTTGTCTCCCATTGAAAATGTGTAGCTCATCATCAAGCATAAAATATGAAAATCGGAGATCTCAAGCAGTTTTACAACTGAAGCTGTACATAAAGAAAGTATGTGAAAGAATTCCACCAGCAACGCTTCAACAATAAGTGTCCTCAGTTCCAAAGCATTTATCAAATGTTGTTAAAAGAAAAGATGTAACAGTTTGATGAACATGACTCTGGCCCACCTCTTTTGGAACATGTTGCAGCCACAAGACTCTACATTAATGATTATTTGCTAAAAAGGCTAATGTAGATCAGTTTGGACATTAAAATAACTTGTATTTGTCATGTATTCATTATAGGTTGAAAATGATGTGCAAAAAATTATATTCTGTTTTTAGTCATGATTAACAGAACATATTAAGTTCATTGGAATTGTTTGTAAACAACCATTCGCACCTTTGGCCAATTCATTCTCAACCCATGCAGGTACAGGGACAACACGCAAACGCCACACAGGGGAGGTCAGATTGGAACCCAGACCCTTAGAACTGTTAACCTGGCGTGCCAAGCGGTCATCCACTGAGCCATCTTTGTGGGAATCATTTCATATGAAATGAGTTCAACAGTGGGAGGATAAATTCCTGTTTTTCAGGAAGCATTAGATTATTATTTTTTTTGTTACTGTTGATGTCAGTGTAGTTTTTTGCAAACAAAAAGAATGTGTGTGCGTGTTTAAATGGGAAACAGACATCAGGACTTTTGTATGTGTGTTTGTGTCGGCGGCTTCTGGCGGGACCTCGCTTGACCGATCACCGCTGCAAGCGAGCTAATGAGGTGACGGCGGTCAATTCAGAACATCAAAGCGACGTCGGTTTACTTCCTGATGGTTATCGTGCGGTCACTCACGAAGATTTGCTAGCTCGATTTTCTGCCGACTCTCCAGAAAATCAAAGCTATGTAGCAAGAGCTGGCTTCCATTAGCCGACGCCGTTTGACAAAGAACCCAGAAAAGCAGGATATAGTGTAGTCATGAAAGTATATTGGGGTTCGGGGCAGTTTTTGTTTTGTTTTGCAATAATTGTTTCATGAGATTTTATAATATCCAACTACCTCAGAATTTTGTGTTCGTAGTACAGTACTGTGTAGCAGTAAGCTTTACTGTAAGACGTAAAGCCAAGAGGAAGAGGCAGAGAAGGTGCCCTACTAAGGTGGAGTAGTTGTCCTTTTCCCACACAGCAGAGAGAATATATTCCTGTGAGTATATAGAGCTCGTGCACCTACGTCATCAAATCATGTCACTGGCCGGAAGTGTCGGTCAAACAAAGCATTCTTCAATGCTAAGTCGGTTGGAGGCGACGCGAAAATACGTCTTATAGCACGACGCCCAGAGTTTTGTCCGATACCATTAAACATTTAGAAGGTGATAATAAACAAAGGTACGTGGAAAAATGTGACACTTGGCATAGAGGACCCATCTTTCATGCCGAAGTCGATGTTGTCGCCGATAAGAAATTAGACTATTAACTCACTTCTGCTTGTCTTGGACAACTGGATCTACACATGGATCTGGTGAGTAAGTCATCGAGATTTACATGGAAGAGTTTGAAAATGTGGAAAAGTCTGGACGCATACAAATACTTTGTTGCTGGATCTGTTCTCAATCAGGAATAAATCCGACATAATGATGGACCCGCCCAAATTTTTTTTCAATACAAATACCAATATTTTAATAAATGACCCTTGGCTTTCCCCAAACTCACATTCATTAACTCTGATTGGGGAAAAAATGTAGGACATAGTAGCTTATTGCAGCCACACGTTTACCTCCGTAAACCTCTCTGCGACAGAATGTTTATTTATTTAAATGAGTCAATTCGGCATTTTAAATACTTCTTGGTCATTTGAGATTGAGAATAATAATTCCTACCTGAAATGAAGTGATCGCTACACAGGCGTGTGTGTAATTTGGTTGGCCACCATCCATCACGTTTCATTGCCGAAATCCATCGAGCTTTTCTCGTCTTTTCAGCTGGTAATCCATAGAATGATCTCTTAGAATATCTGTCTCATCTGTTGCGACAACCAACAGTACAAGTCTCGGGCATTGTGAATATTCTGCTCTTTTCTGCCACTTTTCCGGTTCAATGTCCCCCAAACTGTCGAGAGCTCTTTTTGACCGGCAATATGGCGCCGTGCAAACTGTGATGTCACATGCACGAGCTCTATAGACGTATACTTTGCTTGTATGTATTGCGGCTCTGTGGATTTAAACTCTCGGTGGTTTATAATTACTCCATTAAATGTAACGCAAGGAAATTCGCTCAGCGTCGCCAAAGGCATTGCAGATCACGTACGTTATCTACCCATTCACATTTACGGCTGTTCCTGAATGGAGTGAGCGACCAAGCGCTCGTCACAGTATGTTTGACACGATTGTATACACATCTCAGGAACATGCCGTTTTTTTGTACAGCGTTCTATATTTTTTTTGTCAAGCTTTTTCCTATTTCAACCAGTCCTCATCGAGTTGGCACAAAGAAAAGGGGCCAATCTCACGGCTCATGAAAGCCCCCCTGAACTCGCGCCCACAACATACTTCTACCAGCTGCACATCGTTATCAACCCCTCTTCCCCCACCCATTCACCAGTGAGGTATGTTTGGAATAAAATTTCAAACATTTTCAAGCTTTTTTATACTTCTTTATATGGCCACAAAAAAACAAAATAAAATAATTGAACAATTGACTGCAACAGATGGATTTTGTGCGCCCTTCCCCCCCAAAAAAAATTAAACTGAAGTGGTAAAGAAAATAAATGGATGGATGGAAGGATGGATGGATGGATGGATGGATGGATGGGAGCACTAAGTTTGTCATTTTAAATGCTCAAATTATTAGGCTGACTCGCTTTGCCGGGAGTTTACATGTTCCCCCCGTGCCTGCACGGGCTTCCTCCAAGCACTCCGGTTTCCCAAAAACATCCATCCATCCATCCATCCATCCATCCATTTTCTTAACCGCTTATCCTCACAAGGGTCGCGGGCAGTGCTGGAGCCCATCCCAGCTGTCAACAGGTAAGAGGAGGGTATACCCTGAACTGGTTGCCAGCCAATGACAGGGCACATTGAGACAGACAACACCCGCGCTCACAATCACACCTAGGGGCAATTTAGTGTCCAATTAATGTTGCATGTTTTTGGGATGTGGGAGGAAACCAGAGTGCCTGATCAGTTTGGACATTAAAATAACTTGTATTTGTCATGTATTCATTATAGGTTGAAAATGATGTGCAAAAAATTGTATTCTGTTTTTAGTCAAGATTAACAGAACATATTAAGTTCTTTGGAATTGTTTGTAAACAACCATTCGCACCTTTGGCCAATTCAGTCTGAACCCAAGCAGGCACGGGGCCAACGTGCAAGCTCCACACAGGCGGGTCCAGGATTGAACCCAGGACCTCAGAACTGTGAGACCAACGTTTTCCAGTTGATCCATCGTGCCGCCTCCCAAAAACATGCAACATTAATTGAAGACGCTAAATTGCCCCTAGATGTGATTGTGAGTGCAGTTATTTATCTCCATGTGCCCTGCGATTGGCTGGCAACCAGTTCAGCGTGTACCTTGCCTCCTACCCGATGACAGATGGGATTGGCCCTGACACTCCCACAACCCTCGTGAGGTTAAGCGGCTAAGAAAATGGATGGTTGGATGAATGTTAAAATAGCCTCTGTGCTAGCCAAGAACATTATTTAGGATTAGCATTGGCATCATTTTGTCACCAATTTCAAACATAAATGTTAACAAACTAATAAATATAGAAATAAATACATTAATAAATCATGATAAATTTCACGATGACATTCATTAGAGTCATAAACTGACAAGAAGGCAAGTGAATACATTTACAGCCTCTTGACTTGTGCTCTGGAGTAATCCACATATTACAGTTTGTTAAAGGTGACGACATTATACCGACCAAAATGTGTGTTTTGTATTTGTTGATAGTTACTCGAATGTGTGATTATCGACTCCTTCCCCCATTTTTCGCTTCTTTTCCTGAGGCGTTCATGGATTTGTTTGTGTAAACGGCGTTCCTCGAGCCGTGAAGAAGAGTGAGGACGCCGCCCGGCGGCCGTTGTCAGCAGTGCAAGGAGAACACGCTGGCAAAGCAGAACTCTTCTGACGACATCGCTTCTCTTGTTCAAAGCAGTGAAGTCACGTCCCAATCTGACGTGGGAGGTGGGGGGCACTGCAATTCCATTTAAAAAAAAAACGCGAGCAAGCCGAACATCTGAGTCTTACGGGAGGTGGCAGAATGCAGCACGCCACGGATACCTGCTTGCCTGCCGCAGCTTGAGTTTTCATTTTTATAAATTCATTCATTTAAACAAGTAAAACTTGATTAATTAAAAAAAAAAAAAAAAATCCAACATGGCGGAAGAACTCAACGAGCTTTTGGACACGGACAAGTTGTATCTGACACAAATACGATACCTGGAGGAGCAGCTGGAGAAGTAAGACATTGTTAGACAAGTAGGCACACTACGAGTCAAAATTTTAAGAACGCCAAGTTTTTTTTTCCATCTTAAAAAAAAAAACAAAAAAGAAATTCATGCACTCCAATTGCTTATTACACTCTGAAATGAACGCACAGAATAAATGAACTATTCAAGTCACAAAATAAATCCGGGAATCTACACACAAAAATGCATTTGAAACCTTTGACTCATGAAAGTAGCCATCTTGGGCACACATAACATCTGACCATCCTTGTGGCGTCATCTCTAAAATGGAAATCTCTGCTGTGGAAGTTCCCACTCGTAACTTGTGTTGCTTTCACTCTTTTGTCCAGTCTAAAGTTAGTGGGCTCAAAAGTAAGATGAGGTTTTCAGGTCTTTTTGTTCAGCGTTGGTTTTTGGCCTTTGAACTCTGCCACAGATGCCATTTTTGCCCAGTCTCTTCCTTATTGTTGAGTCATGACCACTCACTGACCTGAACCGAAGTCAGCGAGGCCAGGACTTGTTTAGATGTGGTTCTGGTTTCCTTTTTGACTATATATACATATATAAATAATCTCAATAAATAATGCAACTTTTAAAGTACAAAATAACACTTAAGGTTCATTTCAGTGAGGATGAGCGGGATGGGAAATCAATGAATGGGTATTAGTTTGTCTTTTTTTTTTTTTTTAGCTAAAAATTGTTAAATGTTGGTAACAAGACATTTACAGGTAGTTGCCTTCATGTAAGCCACACCACTCATGACCATTAGATGCTAACATTCTTTTAGCCATTAGGCTGTTAGGTTTCATTTGTGCTTCACTGTATTGGAGTACATTTAGTAATTAGCATGGAGCTTGGCGCTATTGTGTTATTTTCTTCCAGGTGCCAGAACAAATGCGAGGAGCTGGAGAACCAGGTCCAGGACCTGCTATACGAGCAGCGGGTTCTGCGCAAGGACAAGGCAGATGTCACGCGCTACCTGAAGCGCACGCTGGATGCCAAGGACAAGAAGGTGGAGATGCTGATGGAGCAGGTGGAGAGCCAGCAGGAGGCGGCGGAGCACCAGAAGGAGCTCATGGAGCAGCTGGAGGCCATGGTAGAGCAGCTTGAGGCCCGGATACAGGAACTAAACGCAGAGATCAGCACGCAAGGTTAGAGCGCAAAAGCACTGTAGCTGCAGAAACTAATTACGTAAGCACTTATACTAATGACAAAACCAAGCATCCAAACTACAGAATGTCGTACAAATGACAAGCTTATTGCATTTCTTCATCTTTCTCTGACAGCGGGCAAGCTGGAGGCTCAATCCGAGCAGCTGGTGGCTCTGGAGGAGAAGCTGGTAAAGCAGAAGCATGACCAAGAGGTTGCCGTCCGCCGCCTGAAGGAGGATGCAGAGCGAGACAAGACCAAGTAACTCCCGCCTCTCCTTAATTTCTTCTTCCTCCTTCCCTGGGGCAGAACATCAACCTTGTTCTCCTGGCAGCATGATCGCTGAGACCATGAGGAACATGGAAGTGGTGTTTGAGGACAAGATGGCCAAGATGCTGCAGCAGGAGCGTGAGCAGAACAGCGAGAAGATGCATCAGCTGCAAAACATGCTGGGAGAAAACATGACGCTGTGGCAGGAAAAGGATGTGATGCAGAAGAGGGAGCTGGAACTCTACTGTGAGGTCAGCCGTCTCCAGGAGGAGCTTGTCAAGAAACCCAGACGCAAGCTCAGCCGCAGGAAGGTGAGCACATACTCTACGCATAAATAGACCTCTGGGGACTAAGACCTTTTCTTGGAACTAGAAGCTTCACTCAGGACTAGGCCCTTCTTTTGGGACTGGAGTCTACATGGGTCAAAAGCCTACTATCAGAACTAGAAGCTTCTCTCTGAGACAAAACCTTTTCTGGTGAATAGTACTTTCTCATGAGACGAGGACCTTCTCTCAGGATGATGACCGTCTTATCAGGGCTAGAAGCTTCCTCTCCTCCCGAGAACACTCCTCTCCGGGAATAAGAGTTAAGAGATAAGAAGCTCCTTCTCTTGGGATGAGAACTACTTGAGATTACAACCTTCTTTGGTTTCTCTAATGTTCTATCAAGACTAGAACCTTCTATTAGGACTTCAAGGCTCTTTTAGGAGTATAATTTTCACTTAGCCGTAGACATTTAAAACTTTCACTGCTGATTAGTACCTTTTCTCTGGACTAAAACCTTCCTTGGACTACAACCTTGTTTCTGGAATAGAAATTTCTCTTGGAATGAGTATTTTCTCTCTGGATGATCATTCTTTTCCCCCAGGACTAGGTCATTCTTAGGGGTGAGAAAACTTCTCTTATTCGTACTTTCTCTTTGGATTAGTACCTTCACTTGTGGCTAGAGCCTTCTCTCTGGATTAAAACCATTGTTTGGTGAATACTACCGTCTTTTGAGACTACAAAGTTCACTCAGGGAGGACAACTTTGTGTTTGAACTACAAGATTCCCTCGGGACAAGACCTTTTCTCCAGATGTGAACCTTCCCTTGGGATTAGAAGCATCCTTTAGGATTGGAAGGTTCAACTAAATGTTATCACTCTCAAAGATTCTCTGATGACTAGTAACTTCTCTCTAGACTAGAACCTTTTCTGGAGGAAAGAACTTCTTAAGATGAGAACCTTCTCTCAGAACTAAAACGATCTCTTACCTGATAACTACAAACTGATCTCAAGATGAGATCATTTTTTTGGGACTATAACGTTTTTTGAGACTAGAATCTTCTCAGGATCAGAACTTTCCCTTGGGAAATGAGACATTCCCTTGGAACAAGTAGCTTCACTTGGTGTGACAACATATTTTCAGGTCTAGAACATTCTTTTGGAACTATAAGTTTATCTTGGGATGAGAAACTCTGGGACTAATACTATTTGGAGACTAGAAGCTTCTCTTGAGAAGAGAACCATATCTCCGTACTCGTATCTTCTCTGAGGCTGTTACAGTATCTTGGGACTTAAACCTTCTCTGGGAACTAGTGCCTTCTCTCAAGACTCCAACTTTCTCTCCAGACCCTTCAGTTAAAACAAGATCAATTCTCCTGGGACTAAAACTTTCTGTGATTGGTTTGGTGGTTGCCTATATGTATGGGTACTGATGTTCATTTCCATTTTGTTCTTTTTTACAGTGACCAATCCCCTCACGTGTTCTCCTTGTGAATCTAAACTGAACTGCCAACCTGCTGGAACAACAACAAGAAAGACGACAGGAAGTGTCCACTGTGACCTTCAGCAAGACAAAGTTGGGAAAGTGCTCCACACGTATTTTGTAACTGTCTTTTGACTCTTCGGTGTGGCTGTCCCCCAACGAGCTACAAAACTGTCATAAATCAACTTCATAAACTGTCAAGAAAATGACAAACTATCATAAAACGGCCAATGTACATAAACTCTTACAAACAACATGTACTATGCTACAGACTACATACACTGCCATACACACTACATAAGCCATCATGTGTATGACAAAAACCCACAAAATACAGAATTTCAGATTTCATAAACGATCAGAAACTTTATAAATCATTGTACAAGTTTCAGAAACCTTCATACAAATTACAGAAATTAGGAGCGTCTGCAAAGCGTCACATAAAGGGCAAAAGCCAAACAAATTTCCTAAATAGAAACTATCACCTGCAGAAAGTAAGCTACTAGCTACATTTGCTATCATACAAACTATATAAAATCTCATACATATGGCGTCATAAAAACTTCAGAAACTATAATACACATGTAAAACTACTAGACTACAGAATAATTACAAATCTCATACATAAACTACCATAAAGAAAGTTATTCAAATTACAAACCATGCTACAAATCGTATAACTCATACAAGCTACTAGACCAACTACATAAACGATGAACTTCCATGCAAACTACAAAAACACGATATGTACACATTATTTAGCAATATTTAGCACTAGATGACACTTCATAATGACATGACACAATGTGACATGACTACATAGTACTAGATGACACAGCAGGATACCACATAGTACCAGATGCCAAACAAAACTGGATGACAAACTACAGGACTCACTAAGTTATTACGTTGAGGCACATTTTGGCTGAATTACTGCACCAATGCAGTATTGCATGGAATTGATCAGTCTCCACTGCTCAAGGATTGTGAGAGCCCAGATTTCTCTGACGGCAGCCTTCAGCTCTCCTGCATTGTTGGATCTGGCGTATCACATCTTCCTCTTCGCCAAATCTACGGGGTTGAGGTCAGGAAAGAACAGGGATATTGTAGTCCTGAGACCAGCAGGTGTTGGTAGCTCTGGTACTGTGTGCAGGTGGTAAATCCTTCGTCTCCACATAATTGCTAAGTAGCAAGAAGCTTGAAGTGCTGTAAAACCTGCTGGTTGACTTTGGAATTAAGTAAAAACTGGGCCAAGCAGCACATGTCATGAGACCTCAAACCATCAGTGACTGGAGACCTTGCACTTGACCTCAAGCAACGTGGATTCTGTGCCTCTCCTCTATTCCTCCAGACTCTGGGACGTTGATTTCCAAAGGATGTGCAACGAAGGGGTTCTGTTTCACAACCCTCTCCAGGGTGCGGTTACCACTATTGCTTGTATACTTTTTTCCTACCACACCCATTCCTTCCCTACGCCTCTATTAAATGTGTTTGGGTACAGAGTTCTGTGAACCACCAGGCCGTCGGCAATGACCTTTTGGACAACTAACTGTCAGGTCAGCAGTCTTCCCCACCATTGTCCAGCCTACAGAACAAGACCGAGAGACAACTTAAAAGCCTTTGCACGTGTTTTCATAGTGTTCTAACTTTCTGAGAGACGCAACTTGGGGGTTTATTTAGTTGTCAGTTATAATCCTCAACATAAATAAAACTTGAAATGTCAGTCTGTGTGAAATTAATGAATATGTGCGACAAGTTTCACTTTTGAATGGAATTACTGAAAAAAATTCACTTTTCCACAAGATTCTTATTCTAAGACCAGCACCTGTACGTGAGACAACTCACCAAATATACAGTATACTTTCACAGCACAGCTTTGGTGTTTTATATGGTGTCATATATCCCTTAATAAAACACTAAAGGACACGCAAAACTTGGTGATAAGTTACATCGCTATAACTAGATGAATCACAGACTACAGGATGACACCACGTAAAACAAGGTGACAAACTACACACCACAACATAACTACATGACAAATACAGTGAAGAAAATTAAGTATTTGAACACCCTGCTATATTGCAAGTTCCCCCACTTAGAAATCAGAAAGGGGTCTGAAATTTTCATCGTAGGTGCATGTCCACTGTGAGAATCATCTAAAAATAAAAATCCAGAAATCACAATAACAATGTATTTGTGTGATACAGCTGCAAATAAGTATTTGAACACCTGAGAAAACCAATGTTAACATTTGGTACACTAGCCTTTGTTTGCAATTGACCCCTCCGTACAGGGCACTTAACTACGCCTCCTGAAGTCACGTCACCCCACTGTTGCTAACCTCAGACAAACATTAGACAAAATGGCGTCGCAGGAAGAAAAGTCGAGAGCGAAATTGTCCAATTTACCAGCTGATTTTTCACTCGCATTCTTACCGTATAGTGAAATATCGTTGAAGAGCAGACAGCAGGGCTTCAAGTATTTCAGCGAGGGGTATTTCAATGGTATTTCCATTTATATCGACGGAGAAACCATCGATATTAGCGCAAGATTTTTCCGGAGGCAGAGGAAGACCGAGAAGCCACATAATATATTATAACCCAAAGACGAATTCGTCATTGACAGTTTCCTATTTTCGTGTTACACATCACACTTGTGTCTGTATAATGTGTATCTGTATAGCCGTTTGTGAACCGCCGTATGAAGGAAAAGAACAAGGCGAGGCTTGATTTACGAGTTGTTTCTCGTTTTCTTTGTGTAACGTCACGCGCTCCCCTCAATAATTATTCTCGAATTAGTGCCGAACCTACGTAAGTCCCAACCGAGTACGACAATCACTACTTTAGTGTCCTCAAACATCCTTTCCTCCAGTCTTCGTGTCTCGGTGCACGTCGAAGGCTTTTAGGACTCGCTAGTCTGGTTTAGCTTAGCTCGCTAGCCGCCAACAAAGAGACACGTTTGTGCAGTCAGGTCCTCGCAACGTATCGCTCAACACTGATCGAGTGTGTCAATCATTCACACGTAGCTATGTTATGCAAGCGAAGAACTGCTAATTCATTTATATGAGACATGTATTGAAAATCAAATATAGGGCTTACCTTCGTGCAAACATATCTGTTCCGGTTGATTTTAGATGGATTCAGTTGATCATACGATCTTCCACAAAGTTTGATCCATCGAAGACATTTTTCGTACTCGGTCTTCTGTTCCGGTTGATTTTAGATGGATTCAGTTGATCATGCCGTCTTCCACAAAGTTTGATCCATCGAAGACATTTTTCGTACTCGGGCTTCACAGTAGGGATGGTGTATTTGGGATGGAACTCATCATTCTGTCACGACCCATTGGAATGGAGGTAGGACCCAAATGCAGGAGTACACGGGAGACGCAGAGGTGCAGCAGCGGTAGTCAGGACGTCGGGCGTAGAGAGCAGGTCAGCGGGCAGGGAGGAGTCGGTACACGGGTGATCAAAGCAGGCAGGAGAATCAAAGGAGTCAGGCTTACGTGGTTGGTCGGAGGACAGGTGGAGGTACACACAGGAATACGATCAGAGATACGGGAGTGCTGGAACGGGGCATGAACCGCAACGGTCTGGCGCCGGACCAGCTGTCCCCATGGTCCTATATACACCGAGGCCAATCAGCCAGCATGAGGCGCAGGTGTGTGCCTCCCAATCTGCGCGACCGCGCGGGCACCCACGCAGCCAGGTCTAGCGGCAGATCATGACACATTCGTCTTCCTCCAAACACGGTTAGTGAAATTACGACCAAAAAGTTCTATTTTGGTCTCATCTGATCACAAAACTTTCTTCCATGACTCTTCTGTATCATCCACATGGTCATTGGCAAACTTAAGACGGACATTGTGCTGGTTTAAGCAGGGGAACCTTCTGTGCCATGCAGGATTTCAAACCATGACCTCTTAGTGTATAGTCAACAGTCACCTTGGAAACGGTGGCCGTAGCTCTTTTCAGGTCATTGACCAAGTCCTGTCGCGTAGTCCTGGGCTGATTCCTCACCTTTCTAAGGCTCATTGAGACCCCATGAGGTGATATCCTGCACGGGGCTCCACTCCAATTGAGATTGACCATCATGTTTAGGTTCTTCCACAGTGTTTTGCTTCTTCTTCTTCAACAGTGGACCTTTTTTCACCAAGCTGCTTGGCAATTTCTCCGTAGCCCTTTACAGCTGAGTGGAGTTGTACAATTTTGTCTCTGGTGTCTTTGGACAGCTCTTTGGTCTTGGCCATGTTACAAGTCTGAGTCTTACTGATTATATGGGGTGGACGTATGTCTTTAGGCAGCTAACGACCTCACACAGGTGCATCTGATTCAGGATAATACATGGAGTTGAGGTGGACTTTTAATGGCGGACTAATAAGTCTTTGAGGGTCAGAATTGCAGCTGATAGACAGGTGTTCAAATATTTATTTGCAGCTGTATCACCCCAAAAAAAAATCGTTAAAAAAATCATACATTGTGAATTCTGGATTTTGTTTTTAGATTATCTCTCTCACAATGGACATGCACCGTGTACAGAAAGTATTCAAGCCCCCTTAAATCTTTCCCTCTTTGTTATCTTGCAACTGTTTAGTAGAATCATTTCGCATGAC
Source organism: Syngnathoides biaculeatus (assembly GCF_019802595.1). Taxonomy (NCBI): domain Eukaryota; kingdom Metazoa; phylum Chordata; class Actinopteri; order Syngnathiformes; family Syngnathidae; genus Syngnathoides; species Syngnathoides biaculeatus. The sequence goes on along the minus strand of NC_084643.1, from coordinate 33,519,811 downwards.
CTCCAGCACACTCGCAACACTGGCCAGAAGAAACGATACACAAACTTGATATGCGGCTGAGTTGAGGATAGAAATGCAAAAATTGCAGTCTGGACCTTTGTAAAGAAGAATATTGCTGCCACACCCAAAAAAAAAAAAAAAGTTGCCATCATGTTATAATGTGATATGTTTCACATTATGTGGATGTTTCACGTTATAACATGATGTTTCATGTTATAATGTGGCTAATTACATGTTATGTGAAACATTTCATGTTTTAACGTTATTCAATTCATTTTATAGTGTGAAACTTTCACATTATAACATAAATATGCTGTACATTATAACGTGATTCGTTTCATGTTATAACATGGATTCGGTTCATGTTATAACGTAGAAAAAAATAAATAAATACATTTCACCTCTCTTCACCCCACCACCCAAAGGCAATTACTTCTGGTTCTACTACATGTTCGACTGTATTACTACATGTTCTTGCTCCATGCATAAGGGGCTATCTTAGGGTACACCCTGACTCCGTAAAAAGCTCACCAAATCCATGTTTTGTGCAACACTCATTGAGAGTCCACTTCTAGCTGTGTCTTCCTGTATGCCACCTTCGAAGGATGTGTGTGAGCACAGGGTCCCAAACTTTTCACGTTGTAATGTAGAACTTATTAGGATTTACCATGATATGTTTCATGTTATAATGTGATAAATTACGTTATAACGTGGTTCATTTCACATTATAAGATGAAACTTTTCATCTTATAATGTTATAACATGATATGATTCCCGCCATAATGTGTAATTAACCACATTATAACGTGAAACATATAACATGAAACAGCCACATTATAACATGAAACACATCAGGTTGTAACGTGATAGGGACATTTTTTTGGGGGGTGTGGCAGCAATACACTTCTGTAACTTTGCAACCCCTGGTCTGTGTCATTAAACGACACTCTACATGTCACTAGATAAACATGAAGGTGAAAGACATTACACATAAATGCAGGTAATGCCACATGCCATCAAATGCAAGAACAACTAATAACATGCTTTGGCGGGCGGGCTGGAGGACCATGTGAAGCACTAATCTGCTGATTTGTTGTCGCACCGCTGAAACGCAATGTTGTGACTAGTTCATGTTTGACTCTCGGGAGAATCAGAAGTATTTCCTCCACAAAAACAACACCGTCGTCCCACCTCTTCACTCATTTGCGCGTGTTGTTTAAGCACGTCTACTGAGTGCAATCTGATGAATGTCTCTCGGGGGGTTTTCACAACATGTTAACTGAAAACACATGACCACGTTTTGCCTGCAATGTGTGACTTTTAGGGGCTAAAATAGGAGATAAAAAAAAACCTAAAAGTGTCGTTTTCGTGGACGGTAGGGTCTAAAAAATGTTTTGTGTGAAAAGAAAAGCATGTGTGTGGTAAACCAGCAAAAACTACTGCAGAGTGAACCACGACACTGACAGGTTTACAAGGTTTAGGACAAATGTGAAAATGCTTCTGCTGTACGTGTACAACAATCAACTGCTGAAATACATCACATGACATATGCACGAGGATCACATGACATTCTTACATCATAGGACTTCACAAATGACATGACTTACATTGCATGACTTAAATAATGTCCCGACACAGACGAGATAACTTGCATTACTTAGTCTAATGACTTCCATATGTCACATGACACATCGGATGACTTGTACGCCGCACGATTTATGTCTGGCTTTTGACTTCTGTACAGCACATGCCCAACATATGACTTACATATTATTTACGTGTCCATGAACATACTTCACATGACTTACATATGTCACGACTTAAATCGCATGACTTACATCAAAGGACTTCTGTACCTCATGTGATTTACATGTATGACAAACATGACCTACATCGTACATCAAGTGACTTATGCGCATCTTATGCAGAACTTAAGTATGTCACATGACTTAGGTCACTTCTCAAATGACTTTCATTGCATTGTCTTGCACATGGCGTACATGTTACATCCTTTCAGCATGTCACGTGACTTACGTGCATCACATGAGTAACACGTCACAAGACATACGCCACATTAATTGTGTCGCATGAAAATGTGCATTCAAAAGTTTCCCAAAAAGGTTAAAGTGCATTTCAGATTTATCGGTAAATTCCACACGAGAACCCAAAGTCCTGAAGTTTTCTGGGAGTCATGTATGTTCAATCACCGTGAGAAAAAAACAAACAAAAAAAAAACACAAAAAGGAATGAAGAACACAAGGCCCCTGGCTTGATTGAACCTTTCCCCCTGTTTCCCGCCTCCGCAGAGGAGGGATCACAAGGGGGGTCTAAAAGGGGCGGGGAAGGGGCTTTTCTTCCCTATGCTTTTAAAACATTGCGGTGGTGGCTCGCGTGCTGTCAGTCAAGATGGAGTTGTATCTGGACCTTCGCTCGCAGCCTTGCCGCTCCCTCTTCATGTTCGCCAAGGCCAACGCCATTCCCTTTCAATTCAAACTGGTGGACCTGGCCAAAGGTAAACACACACACACACACACACACACACACACACACACACCACACACACACACACACACACTCACGCACTCATGCTGAGTAAAAGCGTAAGTGTTGCAAAGTAAACATCCATTAGACAAACCGTGCATGTGTGCGCGTGTGTGCCAGGGGAGCAGTATGGCGAAGAGTTCGGGAAGATCAGCCCGATACGGAAAGTTCCGGTCATGAAGGATGGAGACTTTGTCCTCACAGAAAGGTAAAAACAACCTTTGATTTCAGCAAACAATTCCTCTCAGAGATTACGACACAAAATGGAGGGATGATTATCCAATAGGTAGTATCATTGCCACAACAGTGGTGGCTACTTAAAAGTTAATTGTGTAAAGCTGGAACTGATATGCAAAGTTGAAAAGCTGTCTTTAAAAGCTGTGTGATAAGTACCCAGTACTGTCTGTCAGTTGGTTCTGTCTAAAAAGTACCGACACAGAATGGGGTGGCAAATCTGCCTGGCGATTTTCCGACTTATGAGATACTATCAGAGATATGACGGCAACAGTGTGAAAGGGGATAGCGAAAAGCCAGAAGGCGGTTGTGAAGTTTAACAACCGACTCCCACCCTGTTGGATTGAAAGCCATTGTCACAAAGTCAGAAAAACATTTTACATCTTCATGGGGCCTGTGTGGTAGGCAAAGCCTTATAAATGCCGGATTCTGTGCCTTGAAGGGGCTATGCTAAGTCACCTCTGCGTGAAACAGGCCGGAGGGATATAACACGACGTCATATTGCATGCACTGATCCCCTTTCCGTCTCCTGCGTACTGATTGGGCGCAGATCAGGAAGTAAAACAAAGTGGCTAACTTTCCTGTTTCCAGTGTGGCCATCCTTCAGTACCTGGTTGAGAAGCATGCGTCCTTCCTTGCTGACCACTGGTACCCAGCCGACCTGCGGCAGCGGGCGCGGGTCAATGAGTACCTGTCCTGGCAGCAGATGAACCTGCGAGCCCATGGGTCAAAGGTCTTCTTGCTCAAGGTAGGACACAACCTACCCCCACTCGGCCTCCCAGAACTGTGAGGCAGATGTGCTAACAACCATGAGGAATAATCCACACAGTCAAATGTGTGTGTGCCTGTGGCAGAACATGTACCCCGTGGTGATGGGCCAGGAGGTCCCGGAAGACAAAATGTCATCGGCCGTGGAGGAGCTGACCCAGGCTGTGGACATCTTGGAGAACTATTTCCTGGGGGAAAGCTTGTTCCTGTGTGGCGCCTCCATCTCTCTGGCTGACGTGGTGGCCATGGCTGAGATCATGCAGGTGATGGAGACGCAATACAAAAAAGGGATGAAAACATTTGACGCACACAGCAGTTTTTGTTGTTGTTTTTTTTTTTTTTGCAAGAGTTTCATTGGCTAGATGTGGTGCGGCACTACTCCAACGTGGCCTACGATGGAAGCAATGTGATACTTTGAAATGTGTTTTTTTCAATTCCCGACTGGACAACTAAGTAGCTAACAAGCAGTCTAATTAACTGCCGAACAAAGTAACTAGCTTGCAAACGAGCTGGCTACCTCGTCAACAACCTCAATTTAACTAGCTACCTAACTCGACAATGAAGGATTTCACTAGTTAAGCAGCTTCCTAACTAACCAACAGATTAGCTACCGATCTAATCAACAAGCTACTTACAGTAGCTAACTCACTTAGCTGCCCAATTGTGATTGTAGAAAGAAACTAGTTCACTAAATACACAAGTAACAAAACAGCTGACAAGCCGACTGGCTGACTTGCAAACTTACTTGTCTGCTAAGTTACTTAAGCAATGAACTATGTAGCTAGCTAACTAAATAAGTTACTGCCTACAAACCCCACTTTCAAGAAAATTGGGACATTGTGCAAAATGGAAATAAAAACCACAATAGAATGAATCCTTTGAAAATTGTGTTAGGAAAGCTGGGACAAGTGCACCAAAAGACTGGGAAAGTTGAGGAATGCTTTGTTTGATGCACCTCTTTGAAACATTCCACATGTGAACTGGTTAGTTGGAAACAGGTGAGTGCCATGATTGGGTGTAAAATGGGCATCCCTAAAAGGCTCAATTTTTCACAAGCAAAAATGGGGTCAGGTTCACCGCTTTGAGAACAACTGCATTGAGCAAATAATCCAACGGTTTGAGGATGCGTCTCAATGTATTGAATTGCCGACATGCCACCGACATGCCTATATACATTTTAAAATAGATATTGTTATGAAAACTACATATAATATTATTCACTTCAATGTCGAAACGGAAAAAAAAAATGGGCAGAGAGTTGTTGTTCACTTGACATCCCAGTGGGAGCCGCCATTGAGAAGATGCTGTGCCACCTGGTATGGGAGAGGAACAACACAGATTCAGATTTTTCCGATGCCCCTTCTGACACGGAAGCTCTTTTCGAAGAAGAGAACATCTCACAATCGAGTGAAGTGACCGGGGCAATATTACCCGATCGTTTTGAGCCATATTTAGATGATATGTGGATCACTTCGAACTAACAACAAACTCCCTGATAGTATGTATGACAGTATGTAGCGTACTCAGGAGGACTCATCACCCCCCCAACTATTATTTTTTTTAATCGCTCTATACACACCTACCCGTCATTTACAACCCACGAAGCGCTCGTCCTTTGCACCTGTGCAATCCATTTTTCACGACAAACTGGGTCTTTTGGAAACGTGTGAAGAGTGAATCCATCCTCCCGAGTGTTCGTGCAATATCCAGCAATACAATGAGATGGCATTTGGCTAAAACGCAGGAAAAAAAAAACAGCTTCTTTCCGACGGTAAAACAGGTTTAAACACACAAACCCGCCAGTGTGGGCGTCTGGTCATAACGTCACTTCCTGCTTCTTCTCCAAAACGAATGCCTCGAGAAGATTTTCACGGTGGGAGATACAAAAGTCCATATGTGACAACATCATGACGTGTGGTGAAAAAAATGGATGGGTCCATTCCGGCTGGCTTTTTTTCATTAAAGACATACTAAAAATCAGGCTTTATGTGTCGGTGGCACTTTAAACATCTTGCCTTTGTAGTGTATTCAGTTGAATATAGGTTGAAGAACATTTACAAATCATTTTATTCTGCTTCTGTTTATATTTTAGCTAATGTGTCAACTTGTTTGGCATATAGGTTTGTAACGTACTAAACTTAAGTAACTACGAGTACTAGTGTGTACTGAATGGGTAGCAACAATAGGGTTAATGAAATGCCAGTATTTGGAGGGTAATAACCAGTCAGCAACATATTGAAAACCAACAAAAAGAACTACAAACTAGATGATATTTGAAATGGTGAGCTTAGTTCAAAATTTTGAAATATTCACTATGTACTGAAGTCATTTACTTTTGGAACTGTGAACTAAACTTTGAAGCAGGTCGTGTAGAAAATGATATTTGCCGACACTTGTTGTTGCTCTTGTGGTTAGCCGGTGAGCAGCGGCGTGGACGTGTTCTCGACGCGTCCAAAGCTATCGGCGTGGCGTGAGCGTGTGAAGAAGGAGGTGGGCGTCGCCCTCTTCGACGAGGCCCACGCCGCCATCATGACGAGCGGCGGCGTGGCGCAGACGCTGCGCGAAGGAGGACTGCCCCAAATCTTCAAGGACAAGTTCAAGAAAGCTTTCTTGTGAATGTCAATAAAAAAAAACAATCCGACCAAACGCTGTATTTCTAAAGACCTGTTACCATCACATGACCACATAATGAACATCTATTTCAGATGTTGTCCGTCTTAATACAAAATTTACACACTACACACATCAAGACAAGACAATTTTTGCCCCAATTTTGCCTCTTCCCGATTAAGGATGTTAAGATATTATGACGCTCGATTTCTTTTTAGGTGTGTTCCAAGTGGATTTGTTTTGATAATGGGGTGCAAAAGGGGTTGGGACAATGTTAAATATTAAATATAAAAATATACAAATTAAATCTCTTCAATATTTTTCCGAAGAGAAATTGCCGAGTCATGATACAGAGAACCCTGATGTGGAACGCAATATAGCCAACCAAGAACACCCTGACTCAAAATCACGAAGCAGACACGTCTTGTCTAAGCTTCTTGTTGTTGTTTGTTGGTATAAAAGTGCGTATTTTCCAAATCAAGTATTTTTATTGATATTGATAAAACGTCAAATATTATTATTCCTTTTGTTTTTCATCTTCATTTGTGGGGTCTTTCACAAGCAAATTGACTTTTATCCATCAATCCATCTGTCCAATTTCTCTGCCGCTTATCCTCACAAGGGTCACAGGAGTGCTGGAGCCTATCCCAGCTGTCAACGGGCAGGAGGCAGGGTACACCCTGAAGACCCTGAACTGGTTGCCAGCCAATCGGAGGACACATGGAGACAGACATGTGGGAGGAAACCACACTGCCAGGAGAAAACCCACGCAATCACAGGGAGAACATGCAAACTTTACACAGGCGGGACCGGGATTTGAACCATGGTCGTCAGAAATGGGAGGCCAACACTCCAACCAGATGCACCACTGTGCTGCCCCCCCCCCCCTTTTTTCAATATTATATTATTTTTTTAAATAAATAAAAAAAAAGAACCATGAAATTGTTTAAATACTGTTAAGGCTTTTGCAATTTATTTTAATGTTTTTCTAATTAATTCATGAACAAATAATGTTTTCCCTAAGTGTAATGTCCCTTTTAAAATGATTTTCACGTGATTTTTTTCAAAAATGATCTTCAAAATGGAATTTCATATCATTTAAGTTACAACTTTAATGTAAAAAACTTACTTATTATATTTTGTCCAAAAGCAATTTTATTTTCTGTTGTACATGACATAACTTTTTCATTAATTACATTTTTTACATTTATTTTTTAAACTTTAGTAGAGCAAAGGGCGAGATGTAATTCCAAATAGTGTCCTCTAGACGCCGCTGTTTCTTCGCCTGATCAGTTGTAAGTTTATGTTTTCCCCCCTCTCGGACTTTGCTCTTTTTCACATTTTTTTTCGTGAGCGCAGATATGAAAACATTTTAAAAAATATTCAGAATGAATTAAACTCACCGCTTTACGTCTTAAATGTAAAAAGAAGCACTCCGCCAAAATTGTACTAACTCTTCACAGCTGCAGTTTGTCAATCAACCGAGGTCACGTGACCTGACTCACGCCGCAACAACGCCGCAGACCGGAAAAACGCGGGCGACCTCTTGATTCTGGTTCTGCTCGAATAACGATGGGAGTCAGCGGCAAGGTTTTCGGGCTGTGCAGCTACGAGACGACAAAGCTGGTCCGCATCCACAGCGTCCGGCTGGGCTCGCTCAAGTGGACCCTGAACGCAACGGTGCTCCTATTCATATGGTGACGTCACTCCCGCTTATTTAAAAGAAACGACAAAAAAAGTTGTTTAGTCTTATGTGATAGCATCTTTCTTGAAAAAATATTTTAATAGTTTTGATTGTCTGTTTTACAATATGTGTCACCAAAGCCATCGAAGTTGGATTTCTTTTTTTCTGCCTAAATGAAAATTTTGATGATGTGCTGAGGTGGAAAATTAACAAGTGAATGTTCCCTACTTTACAATTTTTTTGAAATTTGTATGCTGCAAGACAATATTTTATTGTAAGTTACGAAAAAAATAATGAAAATGAAGACAGACATAGTATTTTTTCATCAATGTGTTACATAGACAAATGGACATAAATTTGTTGGGTAGCTTGCTAAATGGACATTGAACTAAACATGCAGCTGAAATGCGAGCATGCTAACGTGCCAACATAACAGTGTTGTTGTCTGTGGTGTTAGCGTGTTGATGTTGTGGAACAGGAAGTACCAACAGTTTGAGCAGGTCGTGAGCTCCGTCACCGCCAAGGTGAAGGGGGTGGCCCGCATGCAGGTGCCCGGGGAGGAAGCCGTCATCTGGGACGAGGCCGACTACGGTGGACCCTCACAGGTCAGAGCTCCGTGAATCTTTGCAACGTCGCTCCCCCCGCTCATGCGTGTCTTCGTGCTTCTGATTGGCTATCATCATTTGGACTTAAAAGTCAAGTGTCATCCCTCTAAACATTCTAAAATAGATATTGAAATGAAAAATACATATAAGATTATTCACTTCAATGTCCATACGAAAAAGTAAATACGAGCGGAGAGCGCGTCATCCATGTGCAAAGTTGCTGAAGTGTCATTTGACATCCAAGTGGTCGCCATATTGGCTGCATCTCCTGCCCGTGATGTCACCCCGGACATTCGCCATTGAAAACGCGCTGTGGCCCCTACTGTGGGACACGAACATGTCCCTTCTGACACGGAAGCTCTTTTTGAAGAAGAGTACATCTCACAATCGGGGCAATATTACACTATTGTTTCCAACCATATTTAGATCATATGCGATCACTTCTAACTAACAACAGACTCGCTGACAGTATGACAGTATGTAGCGTACTCTGCCACGAGCGATGACAACGCTGCAGCCCGGGTGCGACGAGCCGATCACGACTTCGGTCGGGCTAGCACCGAGATGGCTCATCGTGGCGCCGAGCTAGGGTGGCTCATCGCGGCGCTGAGCCGGGCCGCTTTACGACGTTGTCATCGCTCGCAGCTGAGTGTGCCATTGTCTGCGGCATTTTTTATCGCCGCCGCCATCTGCGGTGTTGTTCATCGCGGATGGCGGCGCCTATGAACAACGGTCAGCCGCATGCGACAAGAACGCTGTAAAGTGGCCCGGCTCGGCGCCGTGATAAGCTACCTCGGTGCCAAAAATGAGCCACCCTGTATGTATGAGCCAGCCTGGCCTGAAGCTGTGCTCGTCCAAGAGTCACGACGCGGCAGCCTTCGCCGGCGAGGCTGACGCTGAAGCCGTCCGACGCACAAATCGACACATTTAGCACTGCTGTCATACGTACGCGGATCTTTTGTTATGAGAGACCGATTACGTGGTCCGCCCGAAACTATTCTTTTGGTAGCTGTATACACACCCTGTCATTTGGAACCCACGAAGCTCTCATCCTTTGCACCCATGCAATCCATTTTTCATGACAAACCCGGTCTCTTGGAAACATATTAAGAATGAATCCTCACAAGTATTCGAACAATATCCAGGAATACAACGAGCCGGCATTTTGGCTAACATGAAGGAACAACGAGCTACCTTCCCGGAGGTAAAACTAACAGAAACAAACTAGTCCACTTGAGGGGGGTCCTGCCATGTACGTCCCTTCCTGCTTCATCTCAAAAACAAATCTCTCAAGAGGATTTTCATGGTGGGAGTTACAAACAGGCATATATGTCAAAATCACGTTTTGTGGTGGGGGTAAAAAAAACAGATGGGTCCATACCGACCGGTGTGTTTTTTCCATTAATAACATTCTAAAAATCATCCATTTCATGACACTTGACCTTTTTAAAATGCGAACTTCAAACCAAAATACCAGATTATATTTTTGTATCTTACTGGGAATGGCTTCTTGACCCTCTTTTGTGGTTCATCCACTGCTGGAACGCCAGTATCTACGTTGAATAGTTCAGTTTAGTTTGAAAATGACTTAGTTTGGTTCATGATTCAAAATTTTGAATGAAGTTCCCTGTCCGGTCCACCCCCTGGTCCCATTTGTTGCTGATGGGTTATTACCCTCAAAATAATATCAATTCAGTCCAGAAATTTTGCCAGCTGCAGGTTTCACCCTACACTCTGAAAAACATGAAGAAGAACTAGTTGCTTGTTTAAAATAAATAAATAAATACATCTGATTTTACTTGTAAATGTGTAAACAAAAACAGACAACACAATATGATAGGGGTAGTGGCGAAAGGACATGAACTCTGCAGTCTTAGCAGCTCTGGCTAAGCATATGACAAATGTTTTTCCTTAACCAGTCTTATATTACCAAACTAAATGAATTCCACATTATGACATTGTTTTGTGATACAAATAATTCTTTAGCAAATTTTTACTTTTTTTTTTTTTTTTTTTTTTCAATATCCAGTCACCCGTCCCGTCGCCTCCTCACTCCCACCACTAAATCCATGGGGGACAGAGCCTTCGCTTTTGTTGGCCCCACTCTCTGGAAGGTTCTTCCCCCACACATCCGTGCTCCTGACTGCCAACAATCCTTGGAAAAAAAAAAAGTGAAAAACACTCAAGGATTTAACCCCTAATTATTGTCTGTAAAGCATTGTTAATTTTTATGACATGCCCAACATGAAAATGTATTTATTACTATTGTCAACTTCTGAATGTCGTTAAAAAAAAAAAAAACGAAAAGGAAATTAAAGGTTTTCTAGTGGGCTAGTCAACATCTGGACTGGAATCTGATTGAAATGCAGTAGCACGACATTATTAAGGCCGTTTATGCTCGAGAACCCTCCTGCGTTGCCACATTACAATAAATTTGAAACGAATTGTAGGCGAAAATCTCTCCACAGAGATGTGAATAACAGATTTAAAAAAAAAAAAAAAAACCCAAACATTTGATTTCAGTTGTTGCTGCTGAGGAGGGCCAAACCACCTACAATATTTGGCTTAGGGGGGAATTACCTTTTCTACACTGGGTCAGGTAACTTGAAATATGATTCCCCCCCCACTTCCTAAATAAAATAACCGTTTAAAAACTGATTTTTATGTTGTTGTCATTATTTATTTACATCCGGGTGATGATCTTAAACAATTAAGTGGGGTAACTATGCAAAAAATATATAAATTGAGAACAAAGCAAATACTTATTCACGGCACAATAAATGAAACTACATTGGAGGGCTGAATTTTCGAGACAAATCTGGTGGTTGAATTGAGTCCAAACCTATCCAAGACTGGCCACTTCAATCCCAAATTCCAGATTTTATTTTTGAGACTTTTTTTTTTTTTTTTTTTTCCACTACTCAAAATGGACATGCCTAGCAAATTGCATGTTGCTCAGTTAAACTGGCTTTGGTGGGTAAACTTCCAAAGATGTCTTTTGTGTCACTTCCCTGTAACCTTTTGGGACACAGACTTCATTGTGTTGGCTTCTGATTTTTTTTTTTTTTTTTTTTTTTTTGTCACCATCTCGCGCACACACTCTTTGTTTTCATCTCAGGACAAGAATTCTTTCTTTGTGGTCACCAATGTCATCGTGACCAAGAACCAGAAGCAAGGACGATGCAGCGAGGTATTCCATAACAAGGATCGTCATGGCGACACATCCATTTATCTTCATGGCAACAAAGCTGACATTTTGTCTCCCAGCCTCCCTCTAGTGGCCGTCGATGTCAACATCACGACGACTGCGAGCTAGGCGCCTGGGAGCCGCACAGCCACGGTACTTTTGACTTGATCCATTGATGTGCCCTTATCAAAACTTGACCCTATCCGTCGGCGGTTCTGAACTCCCTCAGGGATACAGACGGGCTCGTGCGTCAGGTTCGACACGTTGGCCAGAACATGTGAGGTGGCAGCCTGGTGTCCTGTCGAAGCCAAGCGCAAACCGCCGAGGTACACGTGGGCAGCTTCTACTTCCTGCCTTTAGCACTGCTAACCCTTCAACTTTTAGCCCGTCTGTGTTCAAAGTTTTCTTATTGTGCTAACAATCTCGTGCACATGTGCAGGCCTGCTCTGCTGGCGTCCGCTGTGAACTTTACGGTGCTCATCAAGAACAACATCCGTTTTCCCGCCTTTAATTTCATCAGGTGACATTGTGAAGTGTACATTTCCATCAATAAAAAAAGCAAGTTTGTGTGCAATCAGATATATTTAAAAGTATGTTGTGGTTTACCTGGTAGGAGGAACATCTTACCCGAGATGACAGAGTCCTACCTGACCAGATGTCAACGTGCTAACGATTCTTTGTGTCCAGTCTTCACCCTGGGAGACGTCGTCCACCAGGCTGGGGAGAACTTCTCGACCATGGCTGTGGAGGTGTGAACACAACTTCTGGTATTTTCTTGTATCACTGTCACTCTCACACTATGGTAACATGTACAGAGTTAGTATTGACATTAATGGTATCATCTAGGATGAAGTGTGCCACATGGTATCACCACGTCACGTCACATTGTTATTCCCTCCATTAATATAGTCACTCCTGTTATGGACATGTGACATCTGTTATCATTTCGGCACAACATATTTGGCTATATTTTCAAGGGGAAATCCAGTGCTTTGCATGAACAGTGTATCCAATAGGTCATGTAATATGTACCCTATTTTGACAATGTGATGTTAAATCCACTCTCATTTAATAGTGTTTTGAGAAGATTTTTATTGACAATTACAAATTTTCAGGGGCGCTGCCATTTTTGCGAGTCACATGACCTCCGTGCGTGGATGTGAACGTGTACCATGTCTCAACAAAGGCTCGATTAAATGGGGCACCATTTATGCCCAGCGCCGATTTTCTCGTATTTATCCGCATCTGATGAAGAAATGGCAGTGTCGGTTGCTCGGGAAGATGGAGGAATACTTCCATACAGATTTGAACCTGTGGTTGTAAATGTTGAATATTCGGATTGTTGTTCGGGTGGAATGACACGGAGTCCGACTACTCGGAGGCCTACGCGCAGGACATAAGTGCATAAACAAAGGCCCACGGAGCTCCGGGCCAGCAGCCGCGGATGGTTCTTCGGATGAGAATGACGCGGAGTCTGACGAGCCAAACATCCAGGTGGCAGGCTGCGAGCTGAGCTTCCAGGCGGTGGAGGCCATTAGCCATGGATGTTGAAGCTAGGCTTGCGGCCCACCGCCGGCGCTCGCGGCCCGCCTTTGGAGCTCACTCGTCAGACTCCGCGTCATTACGCCCGAAGAACCATCCGAATATTCAACATTAATTACAGCCACAGGTTCAAATCTGTATGGAAGTATTCCTCCGTCTTCCCGATCAACCGATACTGCTATTTCTCCATCAGATGTGAATAAATCCGAGAAAATGGGCGCTCGGCATAAATTGTGTCCCATGTAATCGAGCCTTTGTTGCGGCACGGTACACGTCACATTTGCGCACGTAGGTCATGTGACTTGCAAAAATGGCAGCGCCCACGAAAATTCATAATTGTCGTTTTAAAAAAAAAAAAAAAAAAAAAAAAATAAAAAATAAAAAAAAAATCTTCTCAAAACACTATTAAATGAGAGAGGATTTAACATCACATTGTCAAAATAGGGTACATATTACATGACCCATTGGATGCACTGTTCATGCAAAGCACTGGATTTCCCCTTTAACTCATTTACACGTATATTTGCAACTTGGCTAGGTCTTAGCTCCTGGCTCTTCTGTTTACGTGGTAGCTCTCCCACCAGAAATTCCATCCAGGAGACAAAGCTATTGGCATCGGAGTGAGGTGGGAGGAGGTAGGAACGTTTGGAGGGAATGAGAAAATTGCTCCTTGATGTTATTTCGTGGCGTCGGTGACTAAAGATGATTGCAAATGAACAGTCTCTAAGGCTGAATTCCTACTATCACTGCAAATGTCCACTTTGTCATATATTTCAAGTAGGGTGACATGAAGTCAAATATAATCAACATTGTTACGCTTCACAACTTTGTAGATGCAAAGAGGATTGTGATTGGTCTATCCCAAGTCCATCTTCACCTGCCCACAGCCCATAAGCAAGTGTATTAGCTCTTAGTTATTTCTCGTGTATAATGTGGATCCCCCCACCTCCCCCAAAAAAGGCAAAAATCAATGGAGCAGATTCTATATGGCTAGAGGAGAAAAATAATCTATGATGCTGCTATTTAGGTTATGCAAAAGCTGTACAGTTTCATTCTAGTATGTCACCGCCACAGCTACACATGACTGCATGTATGTACAATTGTCCTCATAAGTTTACATACTCAGGCACTATATATATATATATATATATATATATATAAGAACAACTTTCATTCATACAGGTTATGTTGAGCACAACTGATCTGCATTTGCACACATCATCCACAGGGAGGCGTGATAGGCATCCAAATCAAGTGGGACTGCAACTTGGACCATCTGCACAGACGCTGCCTGCCCGCCTACTCCTTCAGACGCCTGGACCAGAAGGAGAGCAATAAGACTCTCTCACCTGGATACAACTTTAGGTACCAATCATAAGTCAACTACTCGAGAAAATGAATGATTGTTTTCCAAATTAATGTCAGGTTTGCTAAGTACAAGACAGTGAACGGCGTGGAGGAGAGGACGCTCTACAAAGCTTTCGGCATCCGCTTTGACATCATGGTCTATGGACAGGTGGGTCACTTTATTAGTGCTATTATTACAAGCACCAATGTTTTTAGCTTACTTTTTATGAGGTACTTTTGTCTTCAAGGCCGGAAAGTTTAGCTTCATTCAGCTCGTTGTCTACATCGGATCGACTTTGTCCTACTATGCTCTGGTAAGATCAACTCACACCCAGGATCGCTTGGTAAAATGTACAAAACGGATATCACTTTTTTTTTTTTTATTTTTTTACGTGCTCCCCTCTCATCACGTGGTATCATCATTTCCAAATATTGTCCTGACATTTTCACACCTTGTATCATGTTCGGTTAATAAACAGGGTCACACCTGTTGACATGTTTGCACTTCATATTTTCACCTGGTATTAATGTGTTCACTTTTGGTGTACACCCAGTAGCTAATTTTTAGACATTGTATTGACAGTCCCCCCAGATATCAACCAGTTCACCCCTGGTATATTTTGATAGAGACTTTCATGCTTGCTATACTGTAAATGTGTTCACACCAATCATCGTAATGGATGATATATTTGTTAATTACACAGTATCAACAAACTGGCACTTTGTGATAGCGTTTTATCACACAAGGCATCCGTTGGTGTTAACATGTACACCTGGTATCATACAATCAATACTATTTTGTTACGGGTGGCATCAAAATAAATTGTTTTAACTGTCTTTGATGACATAAGAATAAGCAGAGATGGCGGTCAGCAGCAACACTTCCTACTAACTTTGCCATCACTTGAACTTGCAGACGACAGTTCTACTGGACTGGCTGATCGGTACCAGTTGCTATGCGGCCGAGGAGGGGCAGAACTACTCTGAGAAGAAAGTGGAGTCCATCCCAAACAAAAAGAAGGTTTGATACGTTACTGAAATGTACATCACAAATTTAAAGCAACGCGTTTGTCACTGTGTATTTGTGTGTTTCAAGTGCATCCTGTGCGTGTCATACGTGGATGAGGAAAATATCCGTGTTGTTAAGATGTCTCACAAGAAACGCTTACAGGATGTCAAAACCATTCGCATTCAGACACGAAGGGTGAGTTGATATTTTTTCACAAATCGATTCCATTTGGTCACTCACCACAGGTGTATGTTATTTCTTTTTTTACATGATTGACCAATAGAATGTTGAAAAAAGACTTCCTCTCTTTGACCTGGAAAGTGATAGTTTTAGAGATGAAGTTGCTGCCCGACGCCACTTGTTTTATATCATGAGGATGGCCATGAAACAAATGAAACCTGTATCTCCAGTCACCACAGCAAGTTGACAAAAGATTTGTAACGTTAAAACCGGGTATCGATATACTGTATGTGTACCGGTCACCTATCATTAGACAGCACAGAGGGTCACACCTCATCACATCAGTCGTATCAATATGTTTGCACCAGATATCATACGGCAACAACAAATCTGTCAACCTGCTCATAGCTGGTAGTCACATTCACGCTTGCTACCATTGCTCCAGGTATCGCTTAGTATCAACATAGCTGCCCCCACAATCTCTTTATTCCATCAGGAGGATGTAGGACACATGATGGCGACGCTCTGTTTCCTTCCTGACCAACAGCCTTCGCCCGGCACCCTCACCAAACCCCAGAACCGTCCTCCAAGTTGGTGCAAGTGCGGCGGCTGCAGCGGCTCCCCCCTCCCGCAGGAGGAGCTGTGCTGCCGGCGCAGCGATGAGGGCGCCTGCGTGGCCACTTCGGTGCTCTTTGACAAGCTCTTGCTTCAGCGCCCCCTCCTGGAGGCGCTGCTCATCTACAGAGAACCCCTCGCTCAAACGCCGCCCAGTGCAGCTGCCTTGCGTCGCTGCGCCTACAGCCAGTATGTGGTTTGGAGGGTGGGCGTCCCGCCGACCGACGCCCGCCCCGCCATCCCGCGTTGCTGCGTGATGAGGATCAGGGAGGCGTTCCCCAGTCCGGACGGACGATACGGCGGTTTTGCGTTGGCTACCGAAGAGGATATGTGACGCGTTGTCAACAGAGCTTTCATACAGCAGCCGAACAGCACATTTATATGGCTCATGTTTATATTTTGTGTTTGTAACAATATTACAGATGTCAACATAGGACAAACATTTTGATTTGAAACTGGCTCTAGATATAACAAACTTGAAAATGAAGATGGCATTTTTTTTATGATACAATTCTTGACCTGTAATTGATGTTGATTTAGCGCAAAATGAGTGAGAAATGGCGGTGACTCCAAGGTGTCAAACGAAGGCCTACAATAGTGACATAATTGGCATTGAGTCTTGCTGCAAATCTCATTTGTTCATTCCAATCACATCCATTAATAGAATATTTACACAGTGCCGCAAGAAGCATCGCTGTCTTTTTTTTTGTCTCATTTCAATCAAAAAGTTGCTTTGTTTTGGCTTCATCCAATAGTGTCAAGGGAGGTGGAGTCAAAGGAAATCTCGAGGGCTCAGGTGGACGAGGATGGGTGTGGGCAAGCTTGGTGGTGGGTAGCAGGTGCCATCCATGTACACGCCACCTGTGGTGACACAATGATGTTGTCATCGAGTACCGTAGCATCATCCTGGCATTTTTAATTCTGTAATTTGGAATTCTAAGAAAAAAAATGGTTTTATATACAGTACTTAAGTCATAGCTTGTCAAGTCAGGAGAGTTGTTAAATGTGGACAAAAAAAAAAATTGCTGCTGATCCTTTAAGTCCTTTGCAGTCATCTACTTCCACTTAATATGAAGCAAATTATGATGAAATAAAAGGATGTGTGTGTGCGTGTGTGTGTGAACGTACTATAGTTTGGGGAGGTGCCTCTGAAGCCAAATGGAGTGCAAAAACCTGGAGGACAATTATTGGCATGTAACTTTTTTTCTGTTTTTAAAGCAACCTCCTAGCTCACTGTCACTTAGACCCTCATTAGACCCACAAAAAAGTGTCAACAAGGCATGCCTGACAAGACAAAGGAATATGCCCATTTTGGTCTGAAGTGACCAATTTAAAGCTAATTTCTTGTCCAACTCAAACGCAACAATTTTGGGGAAGATTCAGCCATTAAATATCGTTTCATTTAGCAATCTATTCATTCACAATTTGTGTCTCAAAGGCAAATGCAGAGGGTTTGCGAACATTTAGCTCCCTAAGCCAATGTTAGGTAGCAACAGATTTACTGTATATCATTAATTAGGCCTACAGGAAAAAGTCAACAACCAATGGATGGGGGAATTAAAAAAAAAAAAAAAAAAGAAGGCTGTCATTTTTCTTTGACATCCATTTTAGCCTCATGCCTTTCAAAGACAATTTCTTGGGATTGCCACAAAAATCTAAAATGTACTGTATATACACACACCAGTAGGCCCACCTGAAGGGAGGTATGTGGGCAGGGCCGGGGGCATTGGCAGCGGAGTGCTGAGGTAGGAGGGCAGCGTGGGAGTGACGGGCAGTAGGACGGGCCGAGTGGCGAGCATCAGCGTAGAGGATGTGGGTCGCTTTGGCTGTAACACAATGAGGGGATCGTGGCCTGTTAGGGAGTGTCATGACGTATCATTGTAAGGGCTGGAATCACTTGAAATATTAAACACCCAAAACAAAGTCACCACAAAAGCTTTGGCTCAAAGCTTCACAGTGATTGTTTTTCCGCATTGAAATATTGCCACTGCGGACCCGCAAATGGCTCTCTATAGAAATGTGCTGGTGTAATTGCAGTGAGCCAGGAGGAAAGAGCCTGTCCACATTTTGGGATCATTTGGTTACAGAGGTCAAATATCCATTTTGAGTGGGCTATCTGGAAGTGAATGATGAATAAAGTACAATATGAGCATTGAAAAGGAGAAATAATGTTCCACAATAGTACGTCTATGATCATCAAGAAGGTGCAAATTTGAGCTAACCCAATGTGGCCTCCCACCACTTGTTAGAACGTATTGTAAACCCCCACAAAAGTGGCCGAGCATAGACGCAGCCACCCGCCACTCATATGCAGACTGGCTACAGGTTAGCTGCATACCTGAACTCGATGACTACCATGTCACCCACCCGGCAATACTCTGGCTTTTAAAGCCACACACACTCAAAGTCACAATTCTTTTTTCATGTGCAATGTAGGGCTGGCGAACCCACGTGGACAACCATAATACATGCACATCACATGTACAGTTTGTTGTTCATTAATTCAAAGTACAGTGGTACCTCGGTTTTCAAACGTCTTGGTTTTCATACAAATCAGTTTTCGAACAAAAATTTAGGGATTTTTTTGATTTGGTTTTCGAACGAAAATCGGTATTCGAACCCCCCGACCAGCTGACCCACAGCGCTTTGTTATTGTGTGTTCGAACGCACCCTCGAAAAAAAAGGAAGAGAAGTAATGCGCGCGACAACGCTCGACTCAATCAGTTGACCCACACACGAAGGTCTTTATGTGTAACGCTGCCTCTGCAAGCGGACGTGTCTCGCTAGTGACTTTTTTTCTCCCTATTGAGCAATATTAACCCCCAATAATGTCTCCAAAGAAGGCAAGTGGAACTGCTGGTGCTGAAAAAAGGAAAGTGGTGTGTAAAACTGTCGACTTCAAGAAGGATTTGATAGCCGAGCACGAATCTGGTGTGCGTGTTTCTGAGCTATCGAAGAAGTATGGCATGGCGAAATCGATGATCAGCACCATCCTGAAACACAAGGATGCCCTCAAAGCAAGTGATGTTGCTAAAGGAGCCACCGTGTTGAGCAAGCAGAGGCCACAGATCTTGGAGGAAATCGAAAAGTTGCTTCTTATTTTCGTGAACGAGCAGCAGTTAGCTGGGGATAGGAAGGGAGGAGATGTCGTCTGATGAGGCTGAAGACAGGAAGGATGTCTTAGGTGGCGATATTAAAGCTAACTGCGCTAAACGGAACGACATAATTTTGTACAACTCCATCACCCGAATAAACCCGAAAGTTGCAGAGCACTGCAAAATTTTAATAATGTTGTTATGACCCACTTCAGAAAACTGCTTAAAATATGGTAGAAACAAACAAATTAGTTCTTTGTAAAAAAAGGGGTGAGTCACCCCCACCGAAGACATTTGAAACTGTTTTGCATTGCTTTTTTATTTTGTTACGTTAACACTACCTCTAGTTGCAAGTTATTATTATTATTTTTTTTTTACGTTGAGTACTTTCTGTGCAAATAAAAAATGTGTCGTCCCACCCGCCCCCAATTATTGCTTGTTTAAAATTATTCTGCACTTTTGTTAATTAATAAAAAGGTTTACAAGGCTGGGGGCAGAGTCGCTACAGATACGGCAATGCACTCCCGGCCTAGCATACTCTACTAGGCTAAAGCAAACATTTTAAGCAAAAAATAAATATATTTCTTCAATAATTTAATTATATAAAGTATTTAAACTATACATATATTTCTAGTATGTAGTTTATTATCAGGAAAAGATAAAAAAAAAGCGTAATAAAAATTTTTTTTTAGGCTTGGAACGCTTTATTTTTTTTTCTATTCATTGTAATGGGAAAACATGCTTTGGTTTTCGAACATTTTGGTTTTCAACCAGCCTTCTGGAATGGATTGTGTTTGAGAGCCAAGGCACCACTGTGATCCCCTCCCCCCAATTACCCGATGGGATTATTTGTAGAATATTTCATTCTAAAAATATTTCATATCTGCTGTCAAAGTCACAATTTATGGTGTATCATGGTCTTTCATGGACTGCTGTGGAGTACCATGGAGTGTCAAGCTTTATCATGCAATTTTGTAGTATGACGGCATGTCATGGAGTATTGTGCAACAACATGACTGTCTGTTGTTGAACTAGAGCGGGTCCAACTACAGTACTTGTCAAAAAAAAGATGATAGTGATCTTGTCATATCATTAGTAAGTCAGAGTTATTGTGCAAAATGGCGAGCCGTTGTATATCATGTGTGTGCCATAGGTTACACTAAAAATCAAAACCAAATCAACTCATCTCAATCTTTATTATCTTTGCAAAGCAACAGCACAGTTGTCTAAAAATCTGTTTTCCTGGGGAGGAGAAAACAAAGTATGAAAGATGAGACCATTCATCCATAAAAGCAACCCAGTCCCTAATAAAAAGCAGTAAAAGTACTAAAAAAGTGCTGGTAAAAGTGTGTTTTTAACGTGGCGTAACATTATGGCACATTATGGAGTGTCATGGCGCTTGCTTGACTCACAGCTGTGTTGGTTGGGTTCTTTTTGCCGCCGGCTGCCTCTGCTTTGGTGAAAAGGCAGTTGAGGGCGGCCAAGGCGGCGTTGGCTTTGGCCACTTTCTTGTTGGGCCCCGTCCCTTGGAAGACCTTCTTGTCCACCACCACCTGACAGTCACATGCTCACGTAATAATCGTGTGCACGCGTGTGTGCGTGTGCATGCGTATTACCCGTATGATGAAGCGCTTGTGGTGACTGGCACCGTTCTCCGAGATCAGCTCATACTTGAGGCTACGACGTTTCTCATTCAGCTCCATGACAGGATTTTTACCAGCTGGTGTCAGCACTGGACCGGGAGCTTTGCACTTGGAAAAAAAAAAAAAAAAAAAAAGAAATAAAACATTTCTGATGTAGCCATTTTGGGAGAAATATAATCTTTTAATGACAACATCTACACAAAGCACAACATTTTCTTTTCCAAATCAAATTAGAAGATTTTGATGACTGAATGGATCCTTTCAATAAGAAATGACCAATTTCCTGGCCAAAATTATCATGGTGGTGATTTATCCACAAATATTGAGCAAATACAGTGGTGTCTTGGGATTAGTTTAATCCATTCTATGTTGAACCATCTTTTGTCTTCTGAACCTAACCTAAAATAATCAGTGTTTATGATAAGAAAAATAGCACTAAATATTCTACTTCAGAAAAACATACAGTAAAATAGAATGGAGAGAATGTTGTTTTTGCCACTTTTTATGCTTCAATTCAATGGAAATTATGCTGGTGCCCCTTGGGGGCAGTATAATACTAACAGATATACTTCTACATACTGTACTATGTAGTGTACATCTGGGCCCCCTGTCAGCTTCAGTAATATCGGGTGTTCTTCACAGAGGATAAACATGCTGCTTCGCCGTCAGGTCACTCGTATCTCAAATTGTCACTTTATAGCCAAGAGCTTGTTTACATCCTTAATTGTAATGGCAAGATACAACACTAAGGCGGAAATATATATTTTTTTGTATCTTTATTAGCGTTTTGTGAGCAAATCATGTTGTCATGGAAAAATACAACATTTTAAGCAAAAGCTATTTTATGTAGCGTTTTCAAGGCAAACCTTGTAATTCTTTGTGAACAGTTTTACTTTGGGCTTTCTAACAAATTTCGGTCTTTTCAAGGTTTGGGAGTTTCTCACCTCCTTTGAGTCTGTGGAGGAAGTGATGGGCGTTGTGTCCTTCCTTCTGTCACCATCTGACTTGTCGTCAGCATCCGGCCAGTCTGCATCGCTGTCGTTGCTCTGCACGTAGCCAAGAGCTTGTAAAACCTTTACAAACGCGCGCACACACACACACACACACACACACACACACACACACACACACATGTAGACACAAACAAGCACACGTCCAAACACACAGACAATCTTTAAGGAAATTGATGTTCTTGGTATTTGCAGTTGCTGGAACCAAATGATTCAATCAGATATGTTCACCCCAGCAGCCTGTGCCCCAAATATTACTGGAACTCTTAAAATTAAGAAACCCACAGCAGGCCCTTGTTTTCACAATAATTCCTGGATTAAACAATAAAACAAATTTGTCAGACTACTGCCAAAAAAATCTTCCCGTATCTCGGTCAGACAGCGACAACACAGTACGACATTTCGTCTTTTACAATCACTGGGCTTCATCTTTTTATTATCACGACATCTTGTGGCCCATCACCAGCGGGTACAATGTTGTGGCAAAGGCACGGGCACTTTTGACTGTGCAGATTGTTTCTTGTGGTCGTGTTTATTTCTTTTGTCTAAGCCATGGACATTTTTGGTTTGCTTATTTATTTATTTATTGTCATCGTATTGACAAAGGTAGTTATAGTAGTTCATCTAGCTGTCTAAACAACTGACTGACCTGCTCACTAACTTGACTAAGTGACTTAAGTAATGCACTAAGTAACTAGCTGATCAGAGTATCTGCCTATGTTCTAAGGATCACCACGGCCTGTCAGGAGTTTGCATGTTCTCCCTGTGCCTGTGTGGGTTTTCTCTCACATCCCAAAAACATGCACGCTAAGTTCGTTAGGGACTCTAAATTGCCCGTAGGTGTGAATGTGAGTGTGAATGGTTGTTTGTTTCTTTGTGCCCTGCGATTGGCTGGTGACCAGTTCAGGGAGGACCCAGCCTACTGCCTGATGATAGCTAGGATAGGCTCCAGCACTCCCCACGACCCTTGTGGGGATAAACGGCTCAGAAAATGGATCATTGGATGGATGGATGTCAGGGAGGTGTGACCCGAAAATTTGTCACTTTGCACCGCCTTTGGATACCACTGTTACCACCAAACAACGGGCAACGGCGACTTGGTAGAAGACGCTAACCAGTTATTTATGAGTATTTGTGGATTAAAATAATCCAAACTTCTTTCTCAAGTTTAATTCTACTAATATTGTACAAACTTTACAATGAATTTCTCCCATTTAAGCGGTATTAACACCAAAGCCATGAAATTCCAGTGCCCGCCCATGTCTACAGCGGGACAAACCGTACCATCTGTTGCATGGTGCTGCTAACGTGCTAGCAACCCTAACTCTAACCCTAACCCTAACCCTGTACCACAACCTAACTTGGCATTGTTCTACTGACGCCACATGATTGGTTCAGCGTGGAGCAAACTGCATTATGAAAAGCTATTTGAACTGTCTGTCAAAACATGAATGGCCCGTTATAGGCATATAACTGCTAATTCTAAACAAAGAACCTGAGACACAACCTCGTCATCGGTGGCCCTGCAGAACTTTATCCAGAGAACCAGTTTTTATTTTTACCTCACATCGCGTTTCGGTCCCCAAAAATTTGGTGCATCGCTAATCTTAAAACAAGATTGTACTTAGAAGGATGGATATAGTTTTCACTTTGTGTGTGTCAACCACTCACCTTGAGGGCAAGCTGGATTTTAGTGTTTCTCTTGGAGTTCCCACTGGCCCGGTAGATGATTCCCTGGACCTTTACCGACATGGTGAAGGTGGGAGCGTGCACTGGGCCCGATTGGGACAGCAGACGGTACTGGAGACCAGGCTGGATCTGGTTGAGGCGCATGAGAGCGTTGGTAGGGTGGTTTGGGTCTATCGTGCGCCAGTCCAGCACTGAAGAGCCACAAGGAACAGAACTTTATTCGTGGGTCCAAATGAAAGCTGCATGTGGGTGGGCGTCTGTGCGTTCTAATTGGCTATTAAAGCATCGTTATGGTGTCCAACGGTAGGCTTCCTTTGAAGTGACCTCCACCGGCAATCCTCTCAGTGAGCTCTTTTTAATGATGACCACAATTAGCACATCAAGATATTTATTTATGTCAATAGATTTTTTTTCTCTGTGTTCTTACTCCAAACGAAAGAGCAGTTACAGTTCCACTCCGAGCCCTGTCATGAATAATGAAAATCTGCAATTCAATAACGTGAAGCTGCTCACCTCACCTCAACATCGTTCCTTGATACCAAGGTGCCGCCAAAACTCTACTTTTGTTGGAATGAAGTGCTCAACCGTCTTAAACATAGTTCTTTGGAACCCTCGTATGCCACGAGACGATGGAAATTTGCTCCTTTTTTTCCCCTACATCAAGGTCTTTAACTCATTTCAACATAGTTCCTGAGAACCAAGATGGCACCTGAGCCCAAAAACGAAAATTAATTTTTTAGAAAATAATCGGACATGTTGCCAAAGGAAATCTGTCTGGACTGTAAATTGGAGAGTCTTGGATATGCAGGGGAACACGATATCGTTAACTTTTGTCAATTATTTTCAAGTTAAGCACTTTATTTGCAGTGTCATGTCAAAAATTAGAATAAAATGTATGTACAGTTTAATCATACAAGTACATCTTTCATAAATTAGAATAAAATGTAAGTTAGCAGTAAAAAAAAAAAGTGGCAGCTGGTGATTCCTCGACAAAATATCTTGAGAATAATCGATACTAAAAAGATTCAACCCTATTCAAAAAAGACAACATTAACTGTAAGGGGAGGTGGATGGATGAGCACGTATGTCACATAAAACAAAGCATGTTCATGACGATGATGACCAAAAAAAAAAAAAAAAAAAAAAAAAAAAAAAAGAAGCCAGACAAACCTTTCATTCTCTTCACGAGGTCTTTGTCTTCCCGAGCAGTTTCATTTCGAGGCCGCTTCTGACAATCTACAGCGCAGAAACACAACAACATTAAATACTTTACTAATACAACCACTACAACTGCCACACGCACATGCATGCAAACACACACACACACCACACACACACACACCACACACACACACACCTTTCGAGACCTGTAATGAAGACTTGTTGGTGGGCAGAGGGTCCATGTTTAAGACCTTGTAAAGCTGGCCAAAGGCCAGGAGTCTTAAGGCATGCTGCAAAACAGACACACAAACTCACAGGGACCCGTACAATCTAAATTCTCACTTTGATGTTTTTAGAATTGACTGATGTGAAGGAGGCAGGGTTCTCAAACTAAGCAGAAAAAGCTCGATAGGTTCTGTTCTGAGGTGAACGCCAAACGTTGCGCAGCCCGTCACAAATCATTTGTCAGATGAGAATAACCTTGTTCATTTTAGAAAAATCACATTTTTGGGGATTAGTCATTTTATTTGTGATGTTACAAAAAAAGTCGAGAATAAAGATAATAAACCTGTTTAATTTTTAAGATAAGAACTTCCCAAGAAATCATTTGTATAATGAGAATATGGTTTTACTTTTTTTTGAGAAAAAAAATGTGCTATGTTATGATAAAGTCCCATTTTCGCCATCCAAAAGAAATAAACAGCATCTAGCCTCCTGACCTGTGCGCTGCGTGTCATGGCGTCGGCCTCTTGGATTTTGAGGTTGAGCAAGATGTCCGTCGGCTCCTTCTCACATGGGTCCCAAATTCCTGGACCTCCTGCACAAAAAAACAAAAAACAAAAAAACAAAAAAAAAACAATTAAATGAGTGCCACAAACATTGCAAGAAATGTCTACAACAGAAAGCATAGACAACGAGAAATGGCCAACAACTTCCTTCACTTCAAATCTCATCAGCGGATCACATTTGATTGCAGTCCACCGTTCCATCTGCTCTGTGCGATCCATCAAAAATAGAATCTCATTTTAAAAAAGGGACCTTCGCCATCTGTCATCACACTCTTCGTATCCAAGTGTAGATTGGTATAGGCTGAAGACTCACAAGAGGTGTAGATTGACTAGGTATGGATTACCTCAAGCGTGAGATCACGACAAGGTGTAGATTGACACAAAGTATAGATTCTCATACTGTGAAGTTTAGCACAAAGTTTATTTTGATAAATATTATATTGGGCAAATGTTGACAAAGTGTAAATCAGCACGTGGTAAGGATTGATGGACAAAAAGTGTAGATTGACACATGGTATAGATTAGCCCAAGGTTTAAATTGGGAAGGTTTTGATTGCGACAAGGTAAAGTGAAGTTTGGCACATGGAGTACAATTTTTTTTAGCTACATCTTGACAAGATGTAGATTACCATCGAGTAAAGGTTGAAATGAGGTCAAGGTTGAGACAACGTATAGATCTATATAAGGCATACATTAACACAAAGTACAGATCGGCACAGTTCAAGATGGACAAAAGTATTAAATTGATACATAATAACGATTTCCTCAAGGTAAAGGTTACCATCCAGTATATATTAACAGAAGGTACTGAGTGGCACAAAGTGTAAATTAACATGGGTAAAAACTGAAACAAGGCGAAGACTGGCAGGTTTCGAATGACACAATGTAAATATACGAAAAGGAATATTTAGAATTACCAGGCAGTAGAATCCCAGAGGCAATGCACTCCATGACACGCCTGAGCGCCTCCCCCGGGCCCAAAGCCCGACTGCATGTGCTGATGGCCTTTTGGCAGATGACCTCCAGTGGCTGAAAACACGCAAATGTCAGTCAACGTGATGACATTTGGCGACAATAATCATTAAAAAAAAAGATTTATTTGATTGACAAGCAAGCACCCATTCTTTGAGTGGCCTCCACTCTGTCATTGTGTTGCACATGTCTCTGAGGAGCCTCAAGACCACCACGCAACATTTGACATGTGACACTGTGGCCTGCAAATTCCACACAAAAATACAAATCATAGGGAATCCTACAATATTGCAATTTGTGTAAATCGGATCATAATTGTGATTGAGATTTTTTTTTAACATTTAAAATGTAGGCACTGCTGGATATGAAAAGCGCATCATTTGCAGCAGTGCAAGGAACCTAGTCAGCCAGCCATTAGGCGGCGATGGTACAGCTAAGGCTTCATTATGCGGCGACGCCATGCATTGGGCCAATTTAAAAAAAGAAAAAAAAATCCTAAAATGGCATTGATGAGCTATGTTGTAATAAAACTTTTATATTGACTTTGGTCTGCTCAGCATGTTGGAAAGGGGCGGCTTGTCACAGTCCGACAAGAAGACCAAAACGGCTGCGTTGATTTTAACTTTGACTGGTTCGCAATGGAAAAAAAAAAAAAAAAGACCGGGAGTAAATACAGAGGGAAATCTCAACTGTCAAGTTCTTTGTAATTTGTGACCATGGAAAATGGTCAAGAACAATGAAGAGAGTTTTAAGAAGTTTTTGACACGTTTCGGAAGTCAGTGCACACATCCCACTATTACCGCATTTCATACATTGACTATATTTGCTTCCTTTAAGTTAGCCCTTTTGCTAGTTATTTTGGCTGATCCTTGATGCAATCCTACCTGTCACAACTACAGCAGACCTCACCACTGCTCTAGCTGTCCTCATACATATCCTGTACAATTTGAACATACTTCTCTGCCAATCCATACTTTGAATTGTATTGTAATAGGAAGTTATTTCGAATCATGTCACAACTGGAATGAATTGAATCGTAATTTAAATTGCCGAACATTACATCTTTATCAGAATGAATCCGAGTTCGGAATGTGACACGTATTGCATCAGAATTTGAGTGAATAGGATTGTATCACATCGTAGTCGATTTGATACACATTGTATAGGATTATTATTGGAGTGAAGGTTATCGTATGGTCTATGAATGAATGGTATCCTACTGCAGCATAATTGGAGCTTCATACAATGATGAGTGAACAATTTTGAATAACTGGAGGATAATAATTGGAGGCAATTGTATCATGTCGAATTGCGACTCGGGTGAATCATGAATAAAAGAAATCATCTCAGAGGTCATTTTCAAAGCTGACCTGGAACCAGTTGGATCGTCGTAGCGCAGCTAGTGCCGCTCGGCACTTGTGTTCGTCCAGGACGTCTCTGTCCTCGTTGCTCTCTGGAGTCACCTCTGTGTGAAGGCCTCCCTCTGGAGGGAAAATGACTGGCAAGAGCACTGACGTCACGACAGCAAATGATTAGGCACAAAGCCGCCGATCTTACCAATCAGATGGGGGCTGATAATATTCCAATTTACCGGTACAAACTTTCTGCTCGTTTTCCATACAATTGAACTGTATCATAAAGGGAGCGAATTGAATCCGAACTGGTGCAAATCACAATTGGAGTAAGAAGAAATCATTTGGAATGTCACATTATTCACAATGCCACAATGTTAAAAGTGACTCATTATTGTGTTGTGGACATTTCTCGTCGTGCTTAAAATTTTGTTTAGGGTCGGGGATACTTAGACATGTCCCTTAGCTTTGCTGCTACAGTGCTTCACTTCCTTATGACAGTATACACGCACCCGATTGGCCGCATAATCTATGAGAACATGGAATATACAGATGATTGACTAATTGGCCCCAATGATCAAAATGCTGTGTTTGGACAACATGCTGCTTCGCCTGATAAAACTGTGTTATATAAGGTGTGTGTATGTTAATACCCGTTGAAAAGAAAAATAAAATCAAACTAATGAGAATTGGAGGAGAACATGGATCAAAGAATTTGATTGCACCATGAAGACCAGAAAGCCTCCTGGGGCAGGAACATCACACGACTTAGCAGTCGCTGACTGCGGCTGCATTCAACAAGGGTTTACACTTCATCCATGAACACCTCAACAGTCTTGGAACCTATGCAAGGGTCCTTTTCGTAGACTTCAGTTCTGGGTTCTCGGTTCAACACCATCATCTCTAAATTGCTCCCGCCCAGCATCTCACCTGCCATGTGTCAGTGGATCGACATCTTCTTGATGGGCAGGGCATCCCTCTTTCAATTAAATCCTTAAATTCTTGAACAGCTAACTTACAATTCCACTGCAACATGCTGCTAATTTTCTGCTCCCAGTTGTTGTCACAACCTGCTGGGCCAATCAGTATTAATACTATATTGGACAGACTATCACACCCCTTAAACCTTGACACCCCTTCCACAATTGTCATTGCACTAGTCTATCGCATTAATGGGGACTGTAACTCCTCTAAATGCAAGAAGATTGCATTGTTGCACAACTGTGAGTTCTTATGAGGAAAAGAAGTTCCCTGTAAATGAACTATTGTCCTCCATTCTTGTTAGTTCGTTTTTTCTGTTCTTTGTATTCAACATGCATGTCCTACTAGGGCGGCACCAACTACTGGAGACAAATTCCTTGTCTTGTTACATACCTGGCCAATAAAGCTGATTCTGATAAAGATGATTGTGATTCTGATTTGTGTTGTAATTGAGTGAATCCCATTGAGTGGTAAATAAGAGAGTGGGCTATATAAAATATCGGTGGATCGGTGAGGCCAGCTGAATGGGCGTCGGTTGTGTATTTTTAAGCAGTAAGTAGTAGCTCTGAGATTAATCCTACATGACGCATCACAAAAACGAAGCGAAGGAGGCTGCTGGCATACGTTTAACCAACGAAACGTTGACGAACAATCACGAGAGAGTATACTGTACCTGGGGCCCTCATGTCCAAGGAGGTGAGGGTGATCTTGAGCGTGAAGTAAGGGGATTTGCTACACACAAAGATTGCCGCCTCTTCCACGCACGAGCGCACTTCGTACTTGTCCTCACTCGATGCCTATATGATTTATTAATATATCAGCATGAATACCCTCTGTGTTGAAAGAAATTGTCCAATGACAGTCCGTGTTATTAAAGCTACCTGCATCGGCTGTGTGAATGCGGCTTCTGAACAAAATTTTACTTAAAAAAAAAATAAAAATACACCATGTTCTCATCACCCACACCCCACACCCCTTTTTCTTTAAAATGTTTAAAAAAAATTTCACTGTTACACAGTAAAAATTCCAGCATAGAAGGTTCAGTCTTCATTCTTGTAGACCTAACAGCGATGACATAAATATTTATTTCCCATCATTTTCTTCATTTACACATTGTCAAATTCCATTTTTTTCTACATTCATACAACCCTTTCTGCACGTTACTATTAATTTTTTCCCCTTAAACATTTTTTGTTTGTGTAATTTTTCTAGTCACTAACTGAACAGTTTTAATTGTATATTTTCAAATGTAAATTTCATGTGAAACATTGTTTGTTGTTATATAAAAATGTATTCTCAACATACCATCTTTTAATGAAAATTAAAAATTTCTTGACGTCAAATTAAAAAAACACATTGAGTTACCTTTTGTATGAAATACACTGTATAAATAAATTTCCTGCCCTGCAATTGGCTGGCGACCAGTTCAGGGTGTACCCCGCCTCCTGCCCTATGACAGCTGGGATAGGCTGCAGCACTCCTGTGACTCTCATGAGGATAAGCGGCTCAGAATATGGATGGATGTATATTTTAATGTTACCCCCCCCCTCAATATTGTGCAGCCCTAATTCAAATCTATCAAGCATGCACCATAATTGAATCAGTGTTGGATGTTGTTAACCAATTATTGGTTGTTTGTGAGGTGAGAATGGTTTGGTGTGATGGTACCTGTATTCTTTGGGGAAGAACGGCACAGATGGTGTAGAGCAGAAGCTGGGTTGGCTTCCGTTGACACATGAGCACTAGCTCCAGGTCCATGTCCCCCTTGATCAGTAAACCCTTGGATAGCAGACCCACTCGTGTCACACTGCACAATGTCGATGCCGTGTCCAGCCTGGGGACGTACGGATAGCACCACGAACATGTGTCAACCCACCATCATTTGATTGTCAACCTGCCATTGACCGACTGTCAGTGCACCATCAACCACTGCTAACCAAGCCGTGAGGCCTCCATCAAAACACTTCAACTCACCATCAAGTACTGTCGGCTCACTATGGCTCCTGAGCATCAACAAGTTGAAGTCACTACTAAGCCACCTTCAATCTACCTCCCATCAGCCCAGCATCGACCCACAGTCAACTACTGTCAACCCACCAGCAACCCACTGACACCTCCATCAGCCGACCTTCAAAACATTGCCAACTAAACGTGGGTCCACCGAGCAGCAACTTACCATCAGCATATGTTTCACACACAGCAAAAACTTTGCTCCGTTCTGTCTAAAAACAAAAAACATCCGGGATGCGAGGACTCACTTGGTTCCGTCAACAGCATAGTGGACCACTTTGTCCTCACCGCCCTCGTCAATGGTAATGGTACCAGGGGAGCTGTTGAGGCCGTCCAACCAATCAGAGACCTTCTTGAGGGCGGTTTCCACCGTGGACACCAGAGTCTGGATTGCCTCCAGGTTTTCGGGGTCCGGGTAGATGCTGGTGTGCTTGACCATCACATAGCGGTCGTCACTTTCAAACGATTGCTGAGTAAATAAACATGTAGTGTGCTATGTTAGATTCCTAGATGTTGATTGACACACTTTGTGCTAGTCCCTTTGTCACAAAACAATGTGTTTGATTTTTTTTTTTTAATTTACCACTGACATTATCTTTGAGTTTGCAAAATACTTTCAATCACATACAAAAATCAGATTGTTTATAATGCTTATTTAATCACAGTGGAAGCATCCCCGCCCCCTTTTCCATGAATTCTCTTGAGATTTTACATGACAGTGTGTTTGGTTTCTTTCCATACATCACATGACATGACATCGCCACTTGTAACCAAAAGGGAGTGTTACATACATGCGTGTCACATTTTGGTGTCTTAAGGCCTTTTCATAGCACACTTGGCAACGAGCAGCTTACCATTGACGTTCCCATACACTGACCATGTGCGAAACCTAGCAGAGGGCGTTTGATGTCACACACCTCAAATTAATTAAATAAATTCTATTCGCGAGTGGTGTCAGGGCGTGGCTTCTTTAGACTTTTTTGTGGGTCTACTTGTGATGGACATGTCTACCAAATATTATGTTGCTAAGTCAAACTGTCTGCGGGGTGGAGTTTTCAACAATTTGGGTAGGCAGGTAGGTGGGTCGATGGTTGTTGTGGTGGTGGTGGTGAGGTGGCGGGGGTTTCTGGACCCTATCTGTGTGACAGGCTCACCATATTCAGGCAGCAGGTGTTTGTCAGGGGGTCCCGCAAAACTCTCTCGTCATGCAGTCTGTTTCGGTAGTTGCGTAACTGCGGCAGAAGTAGAAGAGAACGACACTGTCATGAGTATCACACAATTCATTGGCATTGATCGAATCCCCAAGTATAAAATAGCTACTTCGAATCAAAATTTGTATAACTGCGTAGCCTGGCCTTCCTGGGACACAGAAAAACGTCTACTGCATCCTACTGCAACATGAAGACTATGTGAGAATCCTTATCACGCATTCTTGACACTTTTTTTGGCACCTCTTATGACAAGACATTGACATTACATCTTGTGTTGTTCAGTCAAAATGTCTTCAGGGGCTAAATCTTAAACAAAATTCCTGGGGAGAAGGATCCCTGGAAATTACCGTTAAAAATTGACGAACTTTTTCTTTTCAGGCATGGATTGATGTGACGTGGATCGACTCATGATGTCTACCACAGTTTATGTTACTAAGTGATCGTGGCGTTTGGGGCTTGGTTTTCAAAACAATTCTGAGGAGCAAGGATCACTTGAAATGACCCTTAAAACCAAAACGATTCAAAAGCAGCTTGAGGATAACAAAGTCAAAGTCTTGGAGTGGCCGTCACAAAGCCCAAATTTGTGGGCAGATCTGAAAATGGGTGTGCGAGCAAGGCAACCAACAAACCAGACTCAAGTTACACAAGTTCTGACAGAAGGAATGGGCCAGGTTTCCAGCAGAGTATTACATTTTTACAACCAAATAGCCGCTATCACTACTTACCACATCTGAACACATTTCAGTGCCAAAGGGTTCCTGCAGAACCGATCTGGGGTTGGGGGACTGCGGGTGTCGGTCCAGGTTACAGCACGCCGCTGCTGTTTCCTGCTCCGAGCACCATGCCTCTCTGCTCTGCCTGCCCCCATCCATCCATCCATCTTTCCATCCATCACCTACCGCTTTTCCAGGTCGGGTCGCAGGGGAAGTAGCTTCAGCAGGGATACCCAGACTTCCCTTTCCCCAGCCACTTCTTCCAGCTCTTCCGGAGGGACCCCGAGGCGTTCCCAAGCCAGCTGAGAAGCATAGTCTCTCCAGCGTGACCTGGGTCGTCCTCGGGGTCTCTTTCCGGTGGGACATGCCCGGAACACCTCACCAGGGAGGCGTCCAGGAGGCATCTGAATCAGATGCCCCAGCCACCTCATCTGGCTCCTCTCAATGCGGAGGAGTTGGGGTTGACCCAAACCCCAAGATTTTAAAATGCACTAGACACATTCACCCCCCGTCCCTTTTTTTTTTTTAATTTTTTTACATACACCCATTTCTGATGTGGGGGGTCGTTTTGCTGTGAGGAGTGCCCTTTTCGGAGGTTGCCTTATTAAAAAGAAATGTGTAAGTCTGAGAATCAGTCTTTCAGACTGTACAGCTAATGTGAATTCCACTCTTAGAGCATCTGAAGTGTACGAATGTAGTAATTTTCAAATTTTCCCACTGAACAAAGCAAAAAGTTGCAATTGTTGCTAAGCGTCAACAATTTTCCAGGAGCATTTTGAATTTTATTTTATTTTATTTTTCATGTGAATTTGGTGAAGAGTAGCAATCAGACAAGCATGTATGCGGAGGAGGTAGCTAAGGATTCCACCGTAAAAGTGTGACAATTTTTATTACCATGGTAATTTCTAAAAGATGGGAAATGGGCCATTATCCGACAAATCAAAACTCCTTGAAACGAAAATGGCCACTACCAGTGCGTTTCACAGTGTACAGTGCATTCAATATTGCTTTCAGTGCCGCCTGTCATGAAGAATGTGTACTGGATTTTGTGTGTAATAAGCACTGTGCTAGATGCTAATATTTTCTAACACTCCATTGGCGTTTCATGGTGAATCATCAAAGCATAACTGCAAAAGTTGACAACATGCCACCTGCCTAGTATTCTCAATTAAAATTAAGCAACTGCTGAGTTTTCAGGTAGGACACCAAAATTCCTGAAAAACACCTTAAAATCAAAACAACCGAATACCTGAGAGTTTCACAACGTCTTTCCTGATTCATTATGCCCTATCATGATAGATTAAAACCTGATAGCTACACACTTCTATACACATCTGTTTTTATACATGTCTGTGGCAAAATCATTGTAATTAATCGCTCAACTGGAAAGGACCAACTGATCGGAACAAAATGTAGCCCTACATCGACGACTACGTTTTGACAACTTGATATCATAGCTCCATATTGACAAACACATGCATCGACTTCTCCTTCAAACACGCGGCATACATCACTTGTCTCAGCCGACTAAACAAGGACCACCTGTGTAGTGTATCACCCATTCATAATTCCAACGATAGAAAATCAAACACGGTGGTCCTGAGCTGGCGTTAAACGGTCCGTGTGAATTCAGGAAGCACATCAAAGAAAGCGACCTGCTTTGACCGCGGACAACGCCTTCAGTAGCCCACCCTCGTTAAGCACTAATGAACAACAAAACAGCAGGCCGTGTTTATGCAGAGATTCATCATTAATGAGGTAAAAACATCCATACGCAGTTATGCAGCTGTTGGGCTTTAACAACAAAAGCTATAAAAAAAGATCGTCTCCCTTTTACCATCACATCCGCACATGAAGTGCCAATTATTTGACATCACATG
This sequence comes from Syngnathoides biaculeatus, assembly GCF_019802595.1. NCBI lineage: Eukaryota > Metazoa > Chordata > Actinopteri > Syngnathiformes > Syngnathidae > Syngnathoides > Syngnathoides biaculeatus. The sequence goes on along the minus strand of NC_084643.1, from coordinate 33,484,984 downwards.
CACATTTTATGAGATTATTAATGGCTTAAAACTATATATATATATATATATATATATATATATATATATATATATACTAAAGCAATGGGGTCCAGCGAAGCTCATCGCAACTGCTGATGATCACTAAAAAACAAGAAATGATGGAAAAACATGTCCCCTGTACCAGCAGCAGTAAACACCAACAATAGCACCTGACATCATAACCAGTACTAAAGCTGTGCAAAATTTCTTTTGACCTGATAGAAGGCAATTTTATCTTCTGATAACAATATACACCCTGAAATATTTGCCCTAAAGTTACATGAAATTAATTGTATTTTTTTGGGATCTTGCCCCAATTGATTTGTAACATGCATATTTTATATAGCCCACACAATAAAATGAATAAATGAAAAGAAAACAGCCATCCAGTGGTAGAAGAATACCACTCAAAATACAGGATGTGGTATTGTTTAATGATTAAATAAAAACCAAAAATATAATAATCAAGCAATATAACACAAGCCAGACTGTTGTACTCAACGTTTTTGAAAGAACTATTACTTCCAGGGTATCGAGGATTGTGAAGGGCTACTCATTTGATATACTGTACACTCCCGAGGGTTCTTTGGGTTCATACATATCAATTGCAGGTTAATCATGCTACAAGTGCAAATGAATATTTTTCTGGTGGTTCATTGTTTTCCAAAGTAAAAGCAGATGTTAGCAAACGTTTTATTTTAAACACAAATAGAACCAAACTACAGAAATGAGAGAATATTTACTGTTGAGAAGTTCAAATCAGAACATTTGGACAATTTTAAATCAAACAAGGGCTCTAAATGATGAACGTATTTTCAAAATAGTTATTGAGTAATTTGATAATCAATCGAGTGTGACACCTATGGTGAAATCACAGCATCAGTACACAAGTAACAGCCAGCAGTACCAGTACAAACACCTCTATAACCACCAACTCCATGACCATCATAAATGCCAGAACCAGCACAGTAGCGGTACAAATACCAGAACCAGTAAACCAGCAACACAGCACCAGTACAAACACGAGTAACAGGACCGACGACAGTACCAGTACCTGCACAAATACGTCAATACTTACAACAACAGCACCGGTACAAATACCGGGCCATGTAGCAGGTTATTCTTTTTTTCCACAGCAAATATGCCAAACTCAATTCCAGACACCCGCTTTGTGAGCAAAAACACATCACGTGACTCATAAAAATGACACCCACCCCCCACTATCACACTTTCGAGGTTTTTTTTTTTTTTTAAACTATGCAGTTATTGAAATATCGTCAGGCACGATAGTCACGTGACCTCACCGTTCAGGTTCCTGTTTGGTGGCACAAAAAAGTTCATTTTGACATTAAAATGGGATGACTGAACAATATGTGATGGTTATTTAAAGCGAAGATCATATAAACTTGAAGAACAGAACGTGAACTCACCTTCGGCGCGTCCAGGTGAGCTCCGAACTTCTGAGTCAATACTTGCTCGACCAACACCCACAATATCGTCAATAAATTCAATGAATTTAATAATTTCAAAGGAGAATTAGTTCAGTGAGTGTCAGGATTAAGTTTGGAGAGAAGCGTACAATCAAAGGAAACTTTTTTTTTTTTTTTACCTTGAAGAGTCCCGACGAGCACCGAACACGGAGAGAAACGGCGACTCTTTGCTAACTTGCTAAATTCGCTCTGGTTCTGGTATCGGTTTGGCTTCGCCGGATAAAGAGAATCAGCCCCGTGTGATGCTTCTGCTACCTGCCGGCCGGGTTAATGCTGTCTCCGCACCTCTGAGCACCCTCATCTGAGCTGAGTTGAGTTGGAGGGGCGAGCGGAGGATACATTTGCACATGCGCACTAGTCCTCGCGATCCGAGATCGTCTATACCTAAAAACGGAGATTCTTCTTGGTGTGTCCAAATGCTGGGTCAAGAGGAACGAAGATCGTGTACGAAGATAAGTTCAGTATGGCTCACTTCATTGTTGCTGCCCATCAGGTAAGAATAATATTTTTTGTGTGACGATGCATAACATTTTGTGGCCATATTTTCCATTTACGTTGGGAAATTGCTATCTTCCAGGCCAAGTGTATTGTATTTACGGCAATAAAGGTTCCCATACTTAAGAATTTTTCTTTTTATTTTTTTTTTAGCCATCGGATATTATATACAGCATTTTCTTTGACTTGCAAACACAATTTTGAGATACTAACGTTGCATGATGGCAGTGAATTCAGCTCAACTCACAATAAGCAGGAGTTTGGCAGATAGTGAACAATTCTTTATAGAAATACCCATCGACCTGTTTATTGTTGCTCCCAGTTGATGTTCACTTCCTAACTAAACATTTAAACATTGAGAATCACACACAATGTATTCAGAAAATACTGAGCTTTGACTGATGAAAAGTTCGCTTAGCTTAATACTAACACATAATGCAAAATGCTATAGAGCTCCTGCACATGACGTCACAATTTTCACCGCGCCATATTGCCGGTCAAACAGAGCTGCTCGACATTGTGGGAGACATTGAACCGCAGGAGAATATTTACAATACCCGAGACCTGTTGTGCTGTTGGTTGTCACAACAGATGAGACAGATCTTCAAAGAGATCATTCGATGGAATACCATCTGAAAAGACCAGAAATTATTAATTATTGGCAATTAAACGTGATGGATGGTGGCCAATCAAAACAAACACACACTTGTGTAGTGATCACTTCATTTAAGGTAGGAATTATTCTTCTCAATCTCAAATTACCAAAGAGTATTTATAATGCCAAGTTGGCTCATTTGAGAACAATGCATATTTAAAAAAAAAAAGACTGGAATGGAGGTTTACGGAGGTTAAGTGTGGCCCCAATCGCTTCCGTGTACATTCCGTGGAGACGACTCCGTCCATTTTTTTTTCAATCATAGTTAATGAATGCGAGTTTGTATAAAACCAGGGATCATTTATTTAAATATTGGTATTTGTATTGAATACTAGCTGCAAAGATCGATGGATTCTGGCAAAGGTTAACGTATCGCCGAACACACTTCCGCGTTCACAAGCCGTCAAAACCGTAACTATGTGGGATTTATTCCTGATGAGAACAGATCCAGCAACAAAGTATTCATATGCGTCCAGACTTTTCTATGCTTTCAAACTTTTGCGTGTAAATCTCGACGACTTACTTACCAGATCCAGGTGTAGATCCAATTGTCCAAGACAAGCGGAAGCGAAATAACAGTCCAATTTCATATTGGTGAAAACATCGACTTCGGCATTAAATACGGGTCCTATATGATGAGTATATCTAATTTTTCCACGTACTGTCGTTTATTTTCACCTTCTTAATGTCTGACGGTATTGAACAAGACTCTGGATGTTGTGCTACAAGATATAGTTCTGTTTCGTCTGTTTAAACAGAGAAAAAAGTAGGCCTATGTGTAAAGTAAATAAGTATAAGTGTCGCAGTTTTACAACACTATAAGCAACAGATGTTTGAATACACATCGTGAAGTAACACATGTAGACTGACAAAATGAGTGATTTTTGTGTTTTTAATTAACGTAAAACACTGTGGTTTACATTTTTTTGTATGAAAACCACTTGAAAGTAAAGTTTCATTGATTGATTTACTTTGATATTCTCTTCCTGAAAAATGAATACTATATATTACTGCAGTTTAGCAGCCTACTGACTCAGTTGTGAAAGTGCTCTTTGAGTATCTCTGCAATTTACTGCCCCCAGGGGGCCAAGGAGCAGCACACAAGCCATTGAGTTGAAGCCACACATGTTTAATTTTTTACATTCTATTGAATGATGTCAGTACTGAATGACATTGAAGAAAAAAATATTATGGAGTGCTATTTTCATAATAAACTATTTACAATTAAATTAAATTAAATTAAATTAAATTAAATTATTGGGTGGAGACCAGAATGGACTCATGGCATTTTCATTCATTTCAATGGGGAAAGATAAGTTTGCGCATAAGTGTTTTGACTTATGAATGTATTCACAAAGCAAATTATTAAATTATTAAAAATTCCTCAAAGCAAACCAGTATCACATTTGGGAAAGTCAAATTTTTTGTGGTCAAATGTTGCATTTCTGAGGGGAGACTGGCATATATATTACAATTGCTTTTTTTTGGTGCAGAAATACAGCAGCATGTTGCATATTTTGGTGAGAGCAGCAAGCCCTTTTTTTAAAGGCAAAATATTTTGGGGTCTATTGTAGGCTCTTCCTCAACAATGCCAAACATAACCTTTTCATAGTCGTTTTGTCATCAAACATTTTGTATTATGGTAAAATCAGCATTTCTGCGGAGGTTTTAGAGCCAAATATATAATTTTTGCAACAATTCATGAAAAGAATACTACTTTTTGTGGTAAACTGAGGCCTTTCGTGATGGAAATGTGTTTTACCAGTAAAATTTTGTGCTTTTGTAGAAAACTAGCTGGTTCCAGCATAAATCTCTTATTTGAAGTGCAAAATACAATGTTAAATTTTTGCTTAATGCAACCTATTTAAAACATTTTCAGCGACACTTTTGTGAGTAAATATTATGCTTTAATACCAAATGTACTACCAGAAATATATATTTTTTCGACACTAAACTGCGTTTTTTTGTGGTTGCAATTCTGTGATCAAGTATTATACTTTTGTAGCCAAGCGAGCCATTATTCTCTGAAAAACAAAAACAGTTAGAGCTGCAAAAATAACAGATTATAATAATAAGTCATTTTCCATCATCAGCTACTGTGGGCCACGTGTGAACGTTCGCAGCGGAGGTGCGAACACCCAGCAACTTTTCCCCAGAGCTCATTTTGTCAGCAGCCATGTAAAAAACAATGTGGGATTTTCATGTTTTGCCTTATTGTGATCAAAATATAGTGTTTAAATTGAAATGAGTCCTTTTGTGGTCTTATATAAAGTTCTCCTGAACAAATACATGAGTGTTCTTCCAGCCGAAATCAAAGATTTTCATTGGCTAATGTAACCGTTTTGTAAACAAATATTATATTGTATTTAAGACCAAGAAGAAAAGACTGAGAAGGTCCCCAACTATTAATAGTTTTTGTCAACAAAGGCGTATGCTCTGTTTGGATGGGTCACTGCTCCATGTGTGTTACAATAAAGTGGGGCAGCTGTAGCTCAGTCACGTATTGACGAAAGTGTTAAGGGTTCAAGTACCAGCTATGACTGTACACATGTCAAAGTGTCCTTGGGCAACACATTGACACTTAATTTGCTTCCATTGGGCCTGGCAGCACTTTGCATGGCTGCAAGTTGCCCTTTGGTTTGCGTGAATGCGTGAAAGTGAAGCTTTGTAAAGCGCTTTGGGCACTGTGAGGGTGTAGATAAGTGCAGTATTTGAAAGATTTATAAAAACTGTAACATCAAGGCTACTTTGCGCTAGCCTGACTATGGCATTTTACATGTTATTAAGTTAGCAGACTTTCAGTAGATGAAGTGATATCGTTTCGGTGAACATTTTGGTGGTTGTCTTGTCCAGGATGGGGATGGAATGAGGATCTCATTGAAGGACTGAAAAACAAATCATGTTTAATGGATGAGCATCCATGATAGCTTCGCCACGAAGAAAAAAAAAAACATAAATTAGCGACTTGGCGTCTCGGTGGGCAGATGGCGGTGATGACAGCTCAGCTCAGCTCTGGGAAGCGTTTGAGGTTTGTTCCAGCAGATGTCCCCGCCTTCCTCCAGAATGTCCACATCGTGTCACAGGCGTTCTGCAGATGGCTCGCCCCAGAAGTGCTGCAGACATTCCCCGAAATATAAGCAGGACCTCGTCCAAGTTGTAAGGAAACACTTTGATTGTCCGAGGAACATCTTGTTGATATCTAAATGGACAGAAATAAAATCTCTTCCCATCCAAAAAGCTTAGCTGTCATTTCCTTCCTGAAGTATTATCCGTCCATTTATCCTCACAAGGGTCAGTGGAGTACTGGAGCCAATTCCAGCTATCTTCAGGCAACCCTGAAATGGTTGCCAGCCAATCGCAGGGCACACAGAAATAACCAACCTCTCAGGAACTTCTCCTCCTGATGATCTCATCTGAGATTTTCCGACTAAAATCTCTTTCATCCACCCATCTTGTTTTCACCAGTCTCACGGCCCTGCTCGCTCTTCCCTCAGTTATCTTTGTGCGTGAGGCTGAGTACACCCTGAATCGCAAGGCACAACCATTCACACTCGCGTCCACTTACATCTCTTCATGTCCACAATTCAAATATTTCATCTAAAAACTTCTGAAACTTCAGATGGCCCCTTGGATGAATATTTGGACACTATTACATCCTACATTAATTTCAAATTAGCCGCAAATTCCTTGTGTGCGGTTTTTCGCACCAAGTCTCAGCGGCCTCTTTCAGCAACAATCTCAGTGGACGCTTTCTGCCTAAAATTGCTTCCTGCCTCACATCTCAGTGGACATTTCCTTAAAATACCACTTTAAAATCTCAGTGGGTACTTTCTGCCTCAAAATCTCAGTGAACACTTAGTAGTGGAAAACTTAGCAGATACTTCCGCGCTCTTATGCAAAGTCTTCCTGCACATTTCCTCCCTAGATGCTCCTCCTACCTAAAAGTACAGTGAACACCTTCTGGGCAAAACGGCAAACATGTTGGGTCTCTGCTGCAACCTACAGGCTTAAAGTGGTGTTACAGCTCAAAGGTCATCTTCCATCCTACGGTAGTTTGATGACTGTGAATCAAAAACAGTTGAGTAACTCACTAACAAAAACCTGCTTGCCATGTAGCGTCGCCACTTGGCATTTTTTGTGTCGGACGCGCAAGGAAAGAAAAAAGTAGGGCACAGCCGGCAGCTGCAGTTGTTGTCTGAGCTTGTGTGTTATGTGACATCTAAAGTGAGCACAATTTGATGACGTTAGCGTCGTTTCTCAAGAACACGAAAAGTTGCAAAGGTCTAAACGATGCTGTGAAAGATTAGAACAACATTATAACAACAATGTCCCAGAATATCGTACGACTAATCACTTTAAACTGTACACAGTTGAAGTCCAAAATTTACGTACACAAAAAACGTTTCATTTTTTGTCACACTCCCTGAAGTCAAATCACACTAAACTGCTCCTGTTTTAGGTCAATCAGGATCACCATAATTATTTAATTTCGTTCAATACTACACTAATGAGAGATAATTTCTTAGAGCATTTTATACATATATTTTTTTCGATGTCAATAGTTTACATACATGTTAGTATTGAGTAACATTTCCTTTGAACTGCATGACCTTATTATCTGCAATCTGTCTTTTTTATGTTTCTTTGGTGGTAATGGCTTCATTCTCGGTGAGTGGCCTTTCAGCCCGTGTCAGTGCAGGACTTGTTTCACTGTGAATAATGATACATTCTTACCAGGTTCATCCAGCATCTTCACAAGGTCTCAATCTTTGGTTCTGGGGTTGATTTGCGCATTTCGGACCTAAACAAGTTCATCTCTAAGACACAG